>NW_026612656.1:0-171177 GCF_029582105.1 Oenanthe melanoleuca
TTGGGGCACTGTCAGCACCAGCTGCTCCAGCCACCACTTCTGCTGGCACTGACAGCAACACCCAAACTGTGGCTGATCCCGAGGGAGCAGCAGCAGTGCCTGGATCTGATCCCTGACTCTGGGCAGGGCTGGACAAATGACCCTCCACAGCAGCAGCAGCCCATGGACCTGACTTTCAGCACAGCCCCTGCCACTCTTCCCTCCCGTGTGCAGTGGTGTCACAGCAGCCTGGGGCACCTGGGAGCCCCCAGTGCCAGCAGCGACTAGAGATGGCAGCCCTGGGCTCCTGGAGCTGTGCAGGGAACAAAGGTGGGGACTCCCTGTCCATGTGGAGCTTCCAGATGGAAAAGGCTGCTGTGAGCAGGCAGCTCCAAGGGCAGAGAAAGGAGGGGCTGGAGCCCTTGATCTGTGCCAGTTCCACAGCCCTGGGCAGCAGCCACTGAGCACAGGGGGAACAGAGGGCACAGCAAGAGGGACAAAACCAGTCAAGGTCAGAGACTGGGAAGAGCCAGAGCTGGGAACAGCAGGAACAGCTGCTTCACTGCACCCTTGGAGAAAGCTCTTGGCTGGTTCAAAGTGCTGAAACGTGCGAAGGGCAGTTTTGCCCTCCCCGGCGCCAGAGACGTTCTGAGTCTGTACATCCACTGAGACGGGTGAAAGTTTCTTTGTCATCCGTGGCTGTTTTTTTCTTCTGTTGGGGAGTGTTTTTTTTCTTTGTGTGTTTGCTAAATAAACAGGTTTTTTCCACTTTTCCTCTGAGGAAATTCTTCCCAAACCCGGTGGAGGGGGGGGAAAAGTTTTGGGAGTTTGTTCTCTGGGGGGCTCCTTTTGCAGATTTCCCCCTAATTTTGTCCTAAACCAGGACAGACAGCTTCCCCCAGCTGATGTGTGCACGTGGGTGATGGCAGAGTCTGAGGGTAACTGCTGCTGTCTCTTAATCACTGCAGGGAATCTTTGGTAGTGATGGTTGGGTGCATTGCTGAGCTTCTCCCTTTTTGATCCTTTGCTGCTCTGAACTACAGTAAATGACACCGATTCTGAACTTGGTGTCTGTGTCTCTGCTGCTGACCCTGCCCACTGGTAAAACAAAGTTAGTGTGGTCTGGTCAGATCACCACAAAATGTTGCTTTTTAAATGTAAATGTTTGGAATCAGTCCTGTCCTAAATTCCCAGTAGAGGGAAAACCTTCCCTAAAGTTCACTGGCTCTGGAGTGGGCTGAGTTCAGAGCACCATGAGAGCAATGGGGAAGTCAGCTGAAAGAAGCTGAACCACTGCATGTATTAAAATATGGAAAAATGAAAAGAACTTGTGTGTTTGGGAAGATGAGGATGAATTTTGTTAACAGCATCCCAGAAACAGCACCAACAGAGAGAATGATTGCTGCCAAAATGCTCCCACATGGAGCAGCACAAAAGGTTTTTAATCTTGAGCTTGGATTCATTTGTGCAAAGGAAAGAGTAATAATATAATAATAAATATACATATATATAATAAAAATTTGATATATATATACTTTCACATGTATATAATGGCATTGTAAAATAATGCTCCAAATACTAATTTGTTAGCTTTGGCTGCTCAGGGATGTCACACTTTATACTCTACACAAAATGACTGACCAGGACCCAAACATCACTGAACTCTGTGAGATTTTATACAATGAATGAAAGAGAAAAGGATGAAATTGGCTGGTTTTATAGGGTTTGCTGACACTAGGATGGGGAATGCTTTGTCTGTTTCTATGAAGAATAAATGAGTAAGACTGCTGGGGCTTTTCATATACCATATACTATCCACAACCTGCAGTATTGATTGAACAGATGAAGGAGTTGTTAAAAGAGCAGTTGAAAAACTGAGGAGATGGGAATTTATTGCAATGAAAATCCCACCTCACGGATGTGCTCCATACCCTTAACAATGGGCCCACTGGAAAAATGGAAACCCCCTGGATGTGCATGGCTGCACCCAGTTTGAAAATACAGCCATGGACAGTGACACTGTGACTGCCTGGGAAATTATTCTGGGTGTGACGGCCCCTGACAGGGCCACCCCAGAGGCTGCAGGGCTGGACCTTTAGGCACTGGAATTAGTTAGGATAAATCAGAAGCAAATGAGAGCTATCAATACTGGAATAGGAATTCAGATTCCTCCAGGACACTTTGGTTTGGTAAATGCTCATTCGAGCTTGGCCTTGAAGTGTTCATGTTTTGGGAGGAGTAATGGGTGCAGATTATCAAGGAGGAATTTAAGCAATTCCATTAAACAATAGTGAACAATTGGATTAATAAATCTCATGGCAGGGTAGCACGATTATTGATATTGCAGTTTTTAAAACAACTGTGAAAAAAAAAAACCATCCACCTCAAATCACTGCTGTTCATGGAGATAAAGGGTTTGGATGCACCAGTCCCAATAATGGAGCCAGAGTGTGGGTGCAGAGACCAAATGGCCCTCCCAGGCCAGCTCAAGGAACAGCTGTGGGGAAAGACAGCACTGTTTGAATCCTGAAACTTGGGTGAGAACAATGGGAATATGTCCCTGCAGCCAAGTGTCCCTGTGCCAGAACAAGTGGATGTTATGGGATATTGTTTTACAGATCCTGCCAGACCAAATCTCCCTGTTTGTCCCAAAAGCTCTTTGGAAAATGCTCTGATCCACGGGGCTCCATGTGAAGGCTGATGTGACACTGAGGCACTTCCACACAAATTCCATCCAGGAGCCTGGGTGCCCTCAGGGACTGGGACCAGGCACCTCTCCAGCCAGAGGGGAAAGGACCCCACCAAGCCTTGTCACCCACAGACAGCGTGGTACAGCTGAACAGCAAAGGACCTTGGGGACATTATTCTGGAATTAAAAAAGGTGTCAGCTCTGTGGGCAACAGAAATATTTTTCCTAACCAAAATGAGATTGAGGAAAAATAATGAAAAAGTCACTAATCTACTACTGAAGTCTGTAAATTGTATATTGATAATCAGGCAGAATTTTTGTTTGCTGGAAACATCTCTAGAGTATTACCAGGGATTAGTCATGAAAATTGTGATGAAAATATAAAGATAAAAGCAGCCAAAATACTGAATCTAACAAATTACTGGATATGTTCTCAACCAGATGGAAATCAAACCAGAGCCATGGTTTGCCATGTTTGTCATGGTTTGTTTTTTAAAATGAGCCTTATGGTGCATTTGGTGCTGAGCCCTTGAACGTCAGGGCCACAGAGGAGATTGAACAAACCTTTCCAGGAGTCCAAGTCAGAAGAAAAACCCAAAGTGTCTCAAAGCATTAATGGGACCCACTGAGGTTGATCCCCAACACAGGCTCCTCATGGACTCCTTGGAAGAGAGAATTGGAGGCCATGATTGCCCAAAAACCTCTCAGAGAAGAAAGGAAAAAGAAAAGTACCTTAAAAAACGGAAGTACCTTGAAGTATTAATGAGCCCCAGTGAATGTTGTTACTGAGAAAGACTCTCAAGAGACTAATTAAAACAGATAATTGGAGGCCATGATTGCACAAAGCTCTCAGAGACTCCAAGGCAAAAGCAAAACCCAAAGTCCTTTGAACAACCTGCAGTCCCTGGGAGCATGAAGGAGCCCCCAGGCCCATTCCTGACCAAGGCTCCCCAGGGACTGGTCCCAGCGATCCCTGAGGCCACTGGGATGTGGGGGGGGGATGCTGAGGGCAGCACAAGGGATGACAGTGCCCAGCCTTGCTGGGGCTGTGCCAGGAGGCCCCAGTGGCTCAGGACAAGGTGTCTCCTCACAGCCCTTGGTGGCACAAACCCTGCTGTGCTCCAGGGCACCAAGGCTTGGCTTCTCTTTGTCCCCACCTGTCCTCTCTGCCTCCAATTTTTTGCTCTAACTGCAACCTGGGGGCACTTTCTCACTCCTGTTCCTCAGTGAAACCCATTAAAACTTTAGGAAACTTTTATTTGATTGATTCTGACTTGAAGTTCTTGAGAGGTTTCCTAACAAACCATGACTCTGCCTTGATTTCCCTCTGGTCAGGTCCAGTTCATTAGGAGGGTTTCCTATGGTAGTTTTAGAGAAATATTTCAAAAAGCTTCTGAGAAATACACATTCCCATTTTAAAGGGTGCACTTTAATACTGTTCTCTTTAGAGCAGACATGATTGCAGTGTTCTGTGATTGATATTGATCCGGGGTCTGTCCTCAGGAGGAGAGAAGCTCAGATAAAGCTGTGCCTTGAGGTCTGACCCAGTGTGGAAAATCATGCTCCACATTCCCCAACCCCATCCTGTCTGTCCTCACTCACCTGGGACCTGCTTTGCTTGGAGAATGGGTTTGTCACGAAAAGTGGGGTTTTTCCGTTTTCTGTTTTTTTTTTTTTTTTTTTTTTTTCCTTACGGAACCTAAAACTCCTAATCTTCCCCACTGCAAACACACACACTCCTCAGGCCAAGATGGGTGTGCCAGCCCAAGATATCCCCCAGGAGGTTCAGGCAGGGGATCGGTGCTTCGGGTGGCGCGCCCGGAGCCTTCGCCATCTTTCCTTTGTGTCTGTAACTCCCGTCATGCCCCGCGGCCCAATGGAGCCTCTGGGGAGCCGGGACTACAATACCCGTCATGCCTCGTGCTCCACAGAACCCCGGTATCCCCCCATATATCCAATAGATGTCCTCCAGAAACTCCAAGGATCCTTAAGTGCCCCCTCAGCGACCATTTGAGAACCTCCCAAAAATGTCCCTGAATTCCCTGAATGCTCCCAAGCCCGCAGATACCCGTTACCGGCACTTCTGGGGATTCATCTCCTGCCATCCCCAGCGAGCTCAGAGCACCTCATAACCCAGTCAGTCGCCTAAAATTCCTGTTGTGCCCCATGCCCTAAAGAGGCCGGTTAGAGCTCCCCAAGCTCCCCCCAATGCTCCTGAAATGTATACATTCCTCTCTGAGGACCTGAAGTTGCCGTTCAGAGGCAAAAGTGTCCCCCAAGTGGCCTCCCAGACCCCGCAAAAGCTCTGTTAGAATCACTTCCGGGACTACAGCTCCCATCATGCTTTGCGGTGCCGTGGAGTGCTATTCCAGCCATGACTTTATCTCCCATCATGCTCCGCGCCATACCGAGAGACATTGCAGCTGCGCCTAGGACTCCCATGATGCTCCGCGGCCCAATTAAACTGTGTTATACCCTCGCCTTCAACTCCCATCATCCCCCGCTCCCCACAGAGCCCTGTTAGAGCCCCCCAGTACCCGCCCGGACCCCGAAGGGCCCCAGATTCCCCTGCCTGACCTCCAAGTGCCCCCTGGATCTCCAAGTACCACTTCGAAGCCCAGACATTCCCTCAGGATCCCAAAGTTCTTTCTTAGTGCCCACTCAATACCCTCAAGGGTCCTCCTATACCTCGAAATTCTTCCCCCAGACCCAAACCTGCCCTGAGTGTGCCCCAGAAATGTCTCCCTGGAGCCCGAAGTGCCCACCCTGACCCTGTGTGGAAAAAAAGAGGATAAAAAAGATGAAAAAAATGACTGAAACATTTTGAATTACCTTAAAGGGGGAAAATCAAATAACCAATAGAGCTTAATTAATGAAGGGAATTGTGTTACTTAAAAGCAATGACCAATATTTTTTTTGGTTTCTAATAATGTATTTTTTATTACAAATATAAAAATTAGGTCATAAAATATAGAATAATAATATTACAAATAAGGAAAATATAATTTTAAAATTAAATAACATTTTTATTATAAAGAGAAATTAATGAGGTTTTTTATATTTTGGGTTTTCAGCACCAGGTGGGAGATATCATGCCATGGTTGTGATGGGGGTGAGGAGCAGGTTGTCCAAACTGGGTCAGCCTGCAAGGGGCACTTTGTTCAACGTGCCCAGACCTCCTAAGGAGACATTCTGCATCAAGGTCACTTGGGAAATGCTTCTATCACTTTGCCTCTGACTGAAAAATATAAAAACCTTCCCTTGAGTAAAATAAAGTCGTGAGATGCACTTTCAAATCTTCACTTAAGAAAACTCCAAACTGTCTCCAAGCATCTGCACAAGCCCTGGAGACTTGAAGACAATTGAAGGAAGACAAAGAGCTCCTGGAATCTTTCTGTATTTTAATGTTCCCCAAAGTTGTTATGAATGGAGTCTTTGATTGCTCAATTAATCAAACAACAAAATTAAATTTAGCATCAATTTATTAGTAATAGCAGCAATTGTATATAAATGAATACCATCAAAGTATTTTAGCTACATATATTTAAGTAAATACAGAATTTGGCAGTGAGTATTTTAGTATAACTGAGGTTTGGTTCGAGTAAAGCATAAGCAAACCAACCAGGGGTACAGGTAGGGCCCTTCCTGTCACAACATATAAAATCCTACTTATATACTGTTACTAATACATATTAATACAGAATGTTCTGGAAAGCTCCTCCTCGTTTCTATTCCTAAAATCTCCATCACTGTGTTGTGTTGCACATGTGTCACCAGTAGTCGGGGGTCTCTCTCCTTTCGGGGCTCTTGTTTCCAATGAAGCCTCTGGGTCTTCCTCAGTGTTTGCTGTTTGGCCTTGCAGGAAGTGCAGGCACACTGAGCTTAGGGTAATAGAATTAAATGTATGTGCCTATAACAAGTCTTGTCCAAGTGAAATCATCCCAATTTGGCTCAATTATAGGTCAAAAGTGTTATTTCTAGATTCTGTTCTTACACCTACACCCTTAGTGTCTTCGCTCCGAACATCTGGAGGATGATTCCATCTGCTTTAACCATTTCCTTTATCCTTTATGCTTTGTTACAAGTACAATTTTGCTCATATAATTACAATTTAATTAGCACAAATCATATTTATAACAGGGTGGATTTGGGGTTGAGTCCAGCAGCCTCAGGCACTGAGAGAAGGTTGAAGAAGCTGCTCCAGGAGTCAGAAGCAAAACTCCAAGTCCCTTGGAGCATCAGTGGCCCCACTGAGGGCAGGGACTGCCAAAGGCTCCCCAGGGACTGGTAAGAGCAGATCCTTGAGGGCAGGATTGCAGGAGCCAGAGGCTGTGAGCAGGAACTGCAATGCTGAGCAAGGCCTGGGCTGGTTGGAGGCAGCAGAAAGGCCAAGGGCTGAGCCCAGGCCTGGCCCAGCAGGGCCTGTCCCTCACGG
Source organism: Oenanthe melanoleuca (assembly GCF_029582105.1). NCBI lineage: Eukaryota > Metazoa > Chordata > Aves > Passeriformes > Muscicapidae > Oenanthe > Oenanthe melanoleuca. Next base: position 7,104 of record NW_026612656.1, read on the forward strand.
GTGGCTCGGGGCTGTTCCTGGGGCACTGGGATGGGAGGGGCAGCAAGGACAAATGGCATCACCCTGCAAGCCCTGCCAGCCTGCTCAGGGAGGGCCAGGGCAGCAGCAAAGTGCAGCCCCTGCAAGGAAAGTTCCTTCTGTGGAGCTCCAGAGGTGCTGCCCAGCCCAGGGCACAAAGGCCTGGGTGCCTCTGGCCCTGCCAGCCTGCCCAGCCCTTGGCCATCTCTCCTGCAGCCTGTGCCCCTGTGCGTGCTGCTCCTCTGCCCTGGCCGGCTGCACACGCCCATCTCACTGTCCCCCCAGCATTTCTCAGCCCAGCATTGCTGTGCCCTCCCTGGGCTCCCTGCACCCAGCGCTGCCGGCTCCTGGCACATAGAGCCATGGCATGGCCCAGCCTCACGCTGGGACACCTCGGCCACCAGCATTCTGCCCTGGCAGGGGCTTTGCTGTTTCCTCACCTCCAGGCTGAACCTTCCAGGCTGCACTTGAGGGAGGTTTCCTTCTCTTCCCACTCCCAAGGAAAGCTCTGTCTCCTGCTGTTCACAGACAGAGAAGGGCTGGTGGGAGATGTGTTGGTCAGAGGCTTTTTGGGGTACAGTGACCATGAAATTATGACTTTTTAAATATTCTGTGAAAGAAGGAGGGCTATCAACAAAACTTCTACACTGGACTTAGAGAGAGCAATTTTTGACCTATTCAGGATGCAAATTTTGTGAGTACTGAATCAAGCACTGATTTTTTTATGGGAGGGACAGACATCAAGAAAAAAATTGTGAAGGCACAGTAACAACCTCTCCCTCTGTGCCAAATTATGAGCTAGTGAGGAAAACAGCTGGCCTTACTGGGAATGGAGCATTTTCCCTGAACTCGGGCGAAAAAAGAGGTTGCATCACCTTTGGACAGAGGGGCAGGTAACTCAGGAAGTGTTTAAAGACATTGTTAGGTCATGAAGAAAGAAAATTAGGGAGGTAGAAGCTCCATTAGGACATCACCTGGTCACTTCTGGGAAGGATAACAAATACGATTTTATCAATACACAAATGGCGAAAGGAGGGACAAGGAAAATGTCCATTGTTTATTAGAGGGGATATGGCCAGCAAAATAAAGGAATAGGTTGAGGTACTTAACCCCATCTTTGCCTCTCTTGTCAAAATTATGATAGGTTACCCTCAGGGCAAGTGTTCTCCTGAGCTGGTAGATGGGGACAGGGAGCAGAACAGACCCCTGTAATCCAGGAGGAAGCAGCTGGGGACCTGCTGAGCCACTAAGATGCTCACAGGTGTCTCTGGGATCAGATGGGATCCATCCTAGAGGGATGAGGGATCTGGTAGATGAGCTCCCCAAGCTGCTCTCCATCATTAACCATCAGTCCTGGCTCACCAGGGTGGTCCCAGAGGACTGGAGGTGCCAATGTGAGCCCATCCCCAAGAAGGGCTGGAAGGAGGATCTGGGGAACTCCAGGCCTGTCAGCCTGAGCTCGGTGCCCAGCAAGGTGATGGAACAGATCACCTTGAGTGCCATCACAGGGCACCTGTAGGATGGCTGAGGGATAGGAGCCAGCCAGTGTGGATTTCAATAACTACACTGATGATCTGGATGAGGCCACTGAGTGCACCATCAGCAAATGTGCAGATGGCACCAAGCTGGGTGTGAGTGTGGATCTGCTGGAGGGGAGGAAGGCTCTGCAGAGGGACCTGGACAGGCTGGATCCAGGGCCCAAATCCAACAAGGTGAAGTTTAACAAGACCAAGTGCTGGGTCCTGCACTTTGGCTACAACAACCCCTGCAGTGCTACAGGCTGAGAACGGAGTGGCTGGAGAGTGGCCAGGCAGAAAGGGACCTGGGGCACTGATGGACAACAGGCTGGGCATGAGCCAGCAGTGTGCCCAGGTGGCCAAGAAGGCCAATGGCTCCTGGCCTGGATCAGGAATGGTGTGGCCAGCGGGAGCAGGGCAGTGATTCTTCCCCTGTGCTTAGCACTGGTTGGGCAGCACATCGAGTGCTGTGTCCAGTTCTGGGCTCCCAGTTTAGGAAGGACATGGAGGTGCTGGAGCGAGTCAAGAGAAGGGCAACAAGGCTGGTGAGGGGTTTGGAACACAAGTCCTGTGAAGAGTGGCTGAGGGAGCTTGGATTGTTCATCCTGGACAAAAGTGGACTCAGGGGTGACCTTATCACTCTCTTCAGTTTCTGAAAGGTGGCTGTAGTCAGGTGGGGGTTGGTCTCTTTTACCAGGCAGCATCTGATAGAATAAGAGCACAGAGTCTTCAGCTGCGCCAAGGGAAATATAGGTTAGATATTAGGAAGATATTTTTTACAGAAGGGTGATAAAGTACTGGAATGATCTGTACACAGCAGCCCAAAGCCCTGTGCGTGGGCATGTTCAGAGAGGATGGGATGGGATGGGATGGGATGGGATGGGATGGGATGGGATGGGATGGGATTGGGGCAAGGTGTCTCCGAGCACCAGCCCTATGGCCCAGCTCTGCCACTCACCATCCTGCAGTGGCTGCAACTGCTCCGGCTCTGGAGGCTGCTGTGCTGGGGCAGCTGCAGGGCCTTTCTTCTTTTTTCCCCGAAGGGTTTTGAACAGGCTGAACACTCTGCCTGCCATCGCGCTGTCTGACCTCGAGGGCACCTTCGAGACAGGTCCCTCAGAAAGGTCCGAGTCAGCGGTGTCACAGTCTGGCCGCGAGGCCAGCCGCAGGAGTAGCGCTTGGGAAAAGCTCCGGGTCAGGCACGAAGGAGCTGGCTCTGTGGGATCCCCTCACAGCTCTGCTCTCTGCGTCCTGTCCCGTCGCGAGCACCGAGCACTCTGGCGTGGCCACCTCGCCGCCAGCACCTATGTAACCGTGTATCACAAACGGCTGCTTGGACACCCTGTTCCACACCGTTCCACTCGGTTCCACGGTCACCACGCTCCACCGTGTCTCAACGGGCTGCTTGGACACGCTGCCACGGGCCCTGGGGCCGCTCTCAGCTCACCCAAAGTGCCCCGGTGTCTAAGACAGCCCAGGACACACCCAGACCTGCCAAGTGCTCAGGGAAACACTCTCCACGGTGCCTGGCCCTTGCAGCCTGCTTGCTGCTGGCCCTGGAGCAGAGCAGATTCCAGCCAGAAAGAGGCAAACACATCTTGCCAAGGGTTAAAAACACACCAGATAGGTGAGATGGCATTAGTGTGTGCAGTAAAGGCCTTTGAATTCACATCTCTCCGAGAGAACTTTGGGGCTCTCAGCTGGGCAGAGATGGTCCGGCTCACACCTGTGCTCAAGGGGGGGAACACACCCTGCTGCAGGTGCTTGGGTTGGTCTCCGCAGGCACAGGCAGATGCCAAAGCTGCTCTTCACAGCCTTCTCCCTTCCCACGCACCTCTGCTAAGGGCATGGAGCCTCAAGGAGGCCCTGAAAGGAGTGCAGGGAGCCAAAGGGAGACAGCCGCACCTACATCACTGGGGCTCCTGGGGAAGCACGGTGCTGGAGAAGCAAGCCTCTCCTCCAGAGGCATTTCCCCAAATTTTTATGTTTCCTGGGGAACATCAACACACACTTGGAAAACCCTGACAAGGCTGAATTTCTTCTGGTTCTTGCAGCACAGGCACTCCAGCTGGAGCTCATCCTCCTTCCCCATAGTGTGTTTCCACGTGTCGCTCCGGGCACACGGCCTCGAGCTCCCCACAGACACGAGCTGCCCGCTGCCTCTTCACTCCCGCCTCAAGTCCCGCCTGTGGTCTCAGCAGCCAAACCAGGCTGTTGCCAGCCAGAGAGCAGAGCCCTGTTCCCCCAGGAGTCTCTCATGAGCACCTTCCAGGACTCTCCTCTGGTCTCACTTGCTCAGAGTGTGTCTGAGGCAGGCACTGCCATTCCTTACTTGTGGGGTGACCAGAGCCCCCAGAACCTCACCCAGCGAGCAGGCTCTGCCTGACAGCACTCCCTCCACTGGCATGCTTGTGTCTATGAGTCTCAGCCACTCCGCCACTGTTGCTGCTGCAGCTGCTGCTGCTTCTTTTGCTTTTAGGCACACCCAAAGCTCACTGTTAGGCCATGATGGCTGTGACAGAATCCCCCAAATGCAAAGGGTTTTGAGTGCTCCAGCAGCTGGAGGTCCAAAGAAAGTCACAGAATGGTTTGTGCTGGAGGACTCCAAACCCCTGCCAAGGCCATGGACACCTTCCACTAGAAATATGAACAGGCTGTTACCCCTGAGCAGGAGCAGTGGAAGTATGGACCATGCATGCTTCATGCAAAGCTCTGTAAGATTTCTCTGCAAAGCTGGGGGACACATGCAGAAGTTTGCTAAGATTTCACCTTTAGGGAATTTGTGATTGCAAAGTCAGCAAAAAGCACCTCTGGTACAAGAGGATCTGCTGACAAAAACCAAGCTCTCATAGCAGGAGATTAAATCAAAGTAATGTGGCTTAAATTATGTAGCCAGAAGCAAACATAAATGTGGGGATTTACAAACAGCTGAAAATTATATGTTGATTATGGGAACTATTAGACAACTTAAGCTTAAACATAGAATTTTCACTATTGATATGGCTCCCATATTATTTATAAACAAGCCTAGATCTACTGAAATGCCTGCCCCAGCACAAGGAATTTTGCATCCATCAAAAACTGGCCTTAAAAATTCAAGTTCTATCTTATCTGATTTCATTGAGACATATGGAAACAAGCAAATCTGCCATTCTGGATTTCCACATCAACAGAAACCAGATAAACATCCCAACACCTCTACTGCTTGTTTGAACTGTAGTTTTGATTTTTCTGCTTTCAGTGAGAGCCCTGCAAACTTAACAGGACTGGAATATCCATACTGGTTTCTGCTGTGCAGATCTGAGGGGGAACTTTATACTTGACTGTTACATTTATTTTAATGTTTGTTTATATAATTTAATAAACACATCAGTACCATAGATGGAATATAGCAATGTGTAAATACCTCAAAATTAGTATGCATAACATTTATGGTACATCACAGTCATAACATATCAACCACTATTAAAAACCCATTTGCATGAATTTTAGGGTTGCACTTCACACAGCTAAATGTCTTAGATAAGTTTATTCAGCCATTTCTAATGTAAAATGCAACATTAAAGTAAAGGCATTTGCAGTGCCTGTTGACCACTTTAACCAGTTTAATAAGCCATGAATAGTAAGGTACAAGCACAGAAGTGTTGAATAAGTTTAGGGTGAATCTTCATTTTTAAAATATTCATCCCCCAACTAAAAGAAACGTGCTGATCTCATGTGAGTTAGAGTCCCTTTGTGCTCTCAGTATATTTTTCCTTTGTGAGCTCAGTCTGTGTGCATTGTGTGTGTGTGTGTGTGGGGGGGGTGCTTCAGATGAGTCTTTTCCAGCAGTATTTAAATTTCTATATGCATTTCACCTTTAGTGACAATGAACAGTTGTTAAGGATCTTCTAGATCTTTGCCTTGCTTAGAACTACTTCTTCCTGTTGTGCATAAAGAAACTGCTGATTCCATAACTGTGTTAGAGTGTTTTCATTTGGAGCGAACTTCAGCTTTATAACCTGGAAATTTCTTGACTGAGTCATGTTATGTACTTCAGGCAACTTTCAGGTAGCCTCACATGGGGTGGACATGCAGCCTATTCCATGAGAACATCTATTTTCGAACACATTTAAAAAAAGGTCTCAGGTGAGACCTGAGAGCATTCACAAACCATTCTGCTCTCTGTTGTTTCACTCTAGTGCACATTGCTGCACAGAAGTAGCAAGAAGATTTTCACAGGAATGTGAGCTTTATGCAAATTCCTTGCCTGTTTGTTCTGTGGAGATACATTCCATATCTTTAATCCTTCGCTAAATAGTCCTTCATTTAATTACATCTTTGTGGCACATAATCATTACACCCATGCACTACCAAATTCCAGTCTGTGCCTTCCCTTGGTCTTTCTCCCATTCAGCAATGTGCAAAGCCTTGCTCTGCATTTATCATTCTTCTCCCTGCTGCAGCTCCTGCAGAACCTGGCTTGCGTGCTGAGGAACAGCTAGAAAAAAACACCACCCAACCATTTAACAAGACTTTGAACACCAGTCATCAGATTTACTCTGTGGGTCTTGCAGCTGGTATTGATCACAAGGAATAACTCTGAAATAGTAAGTTCTGGGAAAGTAAATAGAAAGAGCCACCAGGGCTTTTTTACCCATGCTCCCAAATATCGAATGCTCCATTATGAAAGCCATTCTGGTTATAATTCTTCCCTTATCCCTACTTCTTTCTGCTGCTTGGTATTTTCAGTAAAACCTAATAAATAGTTTCTCTAGGGTTTTGTTTTCAAGGATACAGAATAGTGGTTGCAACTTGCCTCAGGTGCCTGCTCACCATGGTTACCACACCGAGGTTCAGAGAGCCGCTCATCGGAGTTTGGACTGTGAGGATGAGGGCTGATGCAGTGAGCCCCTGGCAGGACAGGGAAGCAGCTTGGACACTCCTAAGGCAGCAGAATAATTACTGATTAATTGCCACTGTCCAAGCAGTGACAATCACAATTTATTTTTCAACAAGAGGTGGCATCAGAAAAAAAAAATAAACCCGCATCCTTTTAAAGCCAGGCAAATTAAGACAGGTATGTAATATATCTCATCCTATGGTTATTTATAATTGCAAAACTTTCTTGACCTTTCCCTGAGATGTCAAATTTTTTACTCCCAGCTCTGTCATTTCTTAGTTTTGCCCTTCTTCAACAGTATTCCTAGATTTTTAAAGATTTTTCCACAGCACTGAGCAGCAATCAAAGGATGATGAATTTTAGACTTTGATTGCGTGTAAAGTAGAGAGACACCAATGCATCAATATTCTGCTCTGAGCAATGACTGAAGCCTGTTCTCTCACCAGCTTTATGGCTAGAGGAATCTGACTCATAAGAAGGTATTTTATTCAGTTATATCACAGAGCAGGTTGTGCTCTGTGTAGTGCAGTGCCTGCTGACTGAGTCTTCAAGACTAGTAATTATTCTTCAAATATGAGAATCAGAAAAAACATCACCTAAGCAGTATGCTCTCTTTATTGCACACATTAGTTGACATTAGCAGTCATTTTACTCTAGGCTCTGCAGCATTTTGGGCATCTTTTTGCAACTACTTCAAGAAAGTTTTGTAGAGAGCTCAGGGTGTTAAGCACCTGTTCAACATTAACAATAATGGCAGTCATGCACATATTGCTATCAGGATTTCATTTGCTAATTACCTCCAAGGCTTTATATTATAAACCAAATGCATTAAGTGTAGCATTTGCCAGAATGCACTTGAGTTTCTTTCACTCATACTTCTGTTCCAGGCTCCAGACAGACCAAATATTCGGATCGTGTCACTCTTTGATGCTAAATTGGATACAAATGTACTCGGGTAACTGATCACACTCAGTGTTTATTGTGCATCTTTCTTATTATTATGCAAGCAGATTTCTCACAGCTTGTAGTTCATTATCAGAGTACATGAAAATAGCTGATTACCTTTCTTCTCATATAATTACATTAACAGCAAGGCCAACTTCCTTTTTTCCATGTATCGTTGACCATGTGAAATATTCAGGAAAGAATCATCAGGAAAAAAAAAGAGCAATATTTCCCATTATCCAGGCTTCAGTTACCACTGACAAATGCTCTGTCCAGAAATACCCAGCATTCCCATCCCCATAGAAAAAATACTCAGAAAAACATAGGAGTGCAGGGAAAAAAAAAAAAGACTGAAGAATACATCTAGGTTTAGATAGATTTGGCTGAAGAAACATATTTCTTCATGGATCTGTGGTTTCATTGTTAAATGATTAAAAAAAATCAAAAATTACCATGACCCAATTTGCATCAGTTCACTGACTTTTACTCATCAACCCTCTGAGTCACTGGAGGTGAGATTTTTTTTTACCTTATGCAGATATTGCTTTACTCTATGTCTATAGTCCCAAATAAAAGATCTTTTGGGACCCTTCTTTGGACATGGGTGCTCATTTTTCAGCCATTCCACAGCTCCCTCTGTTGTTTTGGCATTCCCACCTTGGGGACCTGCCCAGACCTCTCTGGATATTCCCCTTGGCTGGCTGCCTGTGCGTTCTGAATAATAAGTGGGACATTCAGATCTGGGGAATCTAAAAGAAAGGTGGATCCCATTTGGATTTAAGTTCAGCCTTTTATGATGAAGAGCATCTACATAGCTTCACCTAAACTTGTGCCAATGATAGATATTTTTAGAACAAAGTAGAAGTGTTATTTGTTAACATTTTTTTTATTTCTTCCTGAAAATATATGCAACTTCTTTTTCATTAAATTACAAAAAAAAGTGCACTATGAGATTTTAGCTTCATTTTAGAGTTCTCATAAATATTTTTCCTTGTATTGAATCTGCATTGCATTATTATTCATAATTGCCCCATTTTGTCTGATAAATTACAGGGAAATGAAGAAGAGGCACTTAAATTCTACAAAGAAATTAGGAAATTTGCTGGCAAAAGATTACCACCGGATTGACTCATCTCAGTGTTTTTTTAAAGATGATTATTAGAGGAGAATTGTTCATCTAAACTTCCCATAAATATATCAAGCCTCAGCCCATCTCTGATACAGAAAAACACCACTCTTATAAGTCATGGTAAGCATAGAGCAGAGAAACCTTTGTCCAGGGTGCTCTAATTGGCCCCATCCATTGAAAACAAAGACAGAGCTGCTGTGTCCCAGAGCAGGGGATGAAATCAGCCTGGCTCTCCCCGTGCAGCTTTTGCACAGCTGAGCAAAGAGGTGAGCTGATAGATTTTCCTCACTCAGTACTTCGAGGGGGAAGGGCTGCCAATCAAGCACGAGTTTCCAGGGGATGGATGAATGATGGTGAGGGCTGCTTAACAGCCAGGGCTGGCTCCTTGTGTTTGTGAGGAGACACCTCGCCCCAGTTCTGTCCCACAGTGCAATTACAAATCCTCATTTCATACCATGTGTCTTCTTTTGTTTGAAAAAAAGAATGCTTGAGCAGCTACTGTGCTTATTTGCATGCAGGCATTTTACAGCACATATCATCAACCCTGGACCCTTATGTAATTATACCAGTCCAGCTTTTTCCTGAGGCTTTCTTCTCCTTCTCATTCTGCCTTCACCAGCCCTAAACTTCTCTGTGCCTGCCTCTAAATTATCTTCTGGACCCAATCAGTGTTTAAAGCTTTAATCAAACTGAATTTAGACTCTGCATCCTTTCTTATTAGTTTGGTTATACTTTAAAAACTGTAGAGACAAATAGCAGTATTTGTATTTTGCTTTGGAATTATTTAATTTCTACTATGCTTTGGAATCACTACTGGGATCAAATTATCTTTCACATCTAGATGAAGCTGTTGACTTCACTGGGATTGCATGTGTGGATATGAAAACAGAGTACAGTGAGACCAATGGATGCTTAATAAATTAATACTTTCAGAAAATTAGCTCTCTCCTCTGATGGGATAAAGCAGTGGCACAAAATCAACCATAAACGTGTACTTACAACACAGAGTCCTCAATTATTTTCCTAAAGATTATTTTTATTGTCTGTAAATTTACCAAGAGGGCAATTGCCTTTGGTAGCTCTTATGAAATCTCATAAGCCTGATATTTTCTTATTAATGACTTCCCTCTAGAATTTAAGGAAAAAAAAAAAAAAAAAAAAGGTCATGCACTGTACCGCTCTGGTGTCATATGCATGTTTAAATACTGACTGCTTACACATGTGGATCCCACTCCAACAGCAAAGTAGGGAAGCGAAACTTTCAATCAGCTTTTACAGTTCCTGGGTTTCTCTCATCACTGCTTTTAGACTTTTATGCTAGAGGGACTAAAAATGATCTTCACTGTTAATTTCACATATTAAGCAGAGTAACATATGTCCTATGAACATGAATATGTACCATATTTTCATTGCTAAAATACTGGAACTTTTTCAGATGGCAAATTGTCCATGAGATTTATTCTTGGAAACAAGAGCGTTATTAATTTCTTCTTTCATTTCTTTTCAGAAATTGGTATATGAAAAAAGAGAGAACTCTGGCCTCAGATAATTATTCAAGTAAACTGGTTTCATCTTGTATCCAAAGCAAGCCAATAACTATGATGCAGCAAGAGACATAACGTAGCATAAACAAAAAGAGGGTTTAAATACTCCTATGATTATATGAGATGAAGGTAAAATCACAGGTCTCTGATGAGCAAAAGCTGTATCTCATCTTGTCGTTTGTGGAAACTGAGGTTGTTTCTACTTATGTTGTTTGGCGCCACTGTTTTAGCTTTCAGTCTTTTCCCCCACCTTTTCCTCCTCCCATTTTTATGCCTAGTTTACCAAGAGCCTGAATTTTATTTCTTCAGAAGGCCAGGTTAGATCAGCCCACCCTCCAGAAGTGTTTGAGTTCATATGCTGTGGGGCACTTTGAAAACACGAGATAAAATACTGTTATCCTCTCCTGATATTCCCTGGGACTCAATGTGCTCTGACAGATACGTTCTCAGACCCAAATTATCCTTTGTGGATTAGCAGAGCTGCCTGCATCCCAGAAGGAATGGAGGCAGCACAGACCTGTCCTCCTCTTCTTCCTGTGTAAGAACTAAACCCTGGAAGAAACATCCTCAAAATCACCACCCTTGTGAAAGAACAACAGATGGACAAGCACAATTTAGAATCTCTCTGGAATTCCAGGCTTGGTATAGAAACTGAGAAATCTGTAGAGAACTTTCTCAGAACTGTAGTTATTTTTCTCCACCCCCACCTCAGATCATATTTTTTGTGGTAGGTAAATCTAAAGCAAATGCTTAAATTATGCTCTGTGACTCCTAAAGCTGCAGGTTTATCTTCAGCATCAAAACCCTTGGGAAATACGTGCAGTGAAAAAGTATCTAATTTGTTACACTGAAGAGTCCAAGAGATAGGAAATATTCCTGATGTTTCCTCACTGGGAAGAGCTAACAACCTGGGAGTCTAAGGCAGGATGCTTTGCTATACATTGTTCAAACAAAGACAGGCTGAAGCCTGAAGATAGTGAGTGTCTTTCAAGAACAGATCAACCCTGGAGGAACCCTGCCAGTGCTGGGAAAATGGGGGCAAAAATAGACACAAATATGCATATGATCTATGGGACTCATAATAATTACCCAGAGAAATATGGTTTACTAGTAGTAAGTATTCATACTTCTTTCAGAAGAAGAAAGATCTCAAAATATCTTGCTTTCAGTATTTTTTCCTGTGTAGTAATACATTTATGAATAAATCTTGAGATAACCATATAACACTCTTTTTTTTAAATTTATTTTTTCATGGTGTTGAATGCGTAGTTCCCTCAAGCATTGGCTGTCTCTAACAAGCAGGTTGTGGTGGCTCTCTGTTTACCTTGCCAACAGTACTCATTTCTGTTATCACTCTTCTGGAAGAACAAAGTTTTAAGGTATGCCTCAAAGGTGAACATAATTATGCTGTTTACATTGTTATTCCTACAGGGATCATAAAATAATACTTAGAATGATGTTTACAGTCATCAGTGAGGCAGAAATCACTCTGTACATACAAGAAAGGCAGAAAACAATACCCCATCACTGACTAATTACAAATGGGACTGTGCTGTGCAAAGATCCCCTGCCTCACTCGTGATCTAGGTGTGGGTACATCAGTAGCCTGAAGCAGTCAGCAATTACTCTGTCCATCAAAACAAAATTTCTCTGAGGTGTTTTCATTGGGGCCCTGCAGACAGCATGACTTACCTGTTTCTACCTGATATTCCAGGCAACAAAATAAATAAACCAAATATTATGATGTAAGCTTCAATGTACCAAAACCCCTACATCCTTCCTCTGTGCAAAACTTTCCTGGTTTTCTGCTAGGCTCAGCAGCAAAGTAAAGTGAAGCCCACAGAATAATTTCCTCTAGCTTCAGAGTGGTTTGGGTCTGAAGTTTGCAGAGGGGCTCATGAAAAACAGCAATGCAGTGGAAATTCTGCTGCAGGGGTGTTCACTCCAAGGGAACACAGCTGCTCCTCCTGCCCTCCACCCTGGGAGCTGCCTGTGAGGTCACAGACACAGCAACACTTTTTAAAGTCGCTTCTCTAAAATATACAAGAAATACTGCTTTAAGACAGCTTAGCAATGATAATTCATGCTTTGCTTCAGACTAAAACGGAGATTTTTGCACAAAACCAGGTGTTTCCCCATTGCAAGCCTGTTCCATTCAACTGTGATGTTATTTCATATTCACAATCTTCCTGTTGTAATATGAAGTTTATCCTGGCTGACACTTTCCTTCCCTCGTTCGGTGGCTTGGTAATCAAACATCATTGCTGTTCGTGGAGGACGAGCAGGGGGGAGGCATCAGCTCCATCACACATCCATGGCAGCATCATCAAACGTGCATCAGAAAAACCCAAAAGCTATCATTTTGTAGAGAAGAAAAATAATAAAAGAAACATAGCATATGAAATGCATCGGGAATGCAGCAAAACCATTTTTTGTGGGAATCCTTGGACCTTGTCAAAACAGCTCTGTTGTTTATGGAGGCAATTATGCCAGTGTAAACACACTGCTGAGAGAAAAGTGCAACTTTTGAAGTTAAACTGATGGAAGGTGTACATGGTTAAGGATGAAGGTCTGGGACAGTCATGCTGTGCTGTTGGTCACCTGTGGGTTGCACTGGAACTTCAGCATTTTCCTGGGACACCAGGGCACTGTCACTACATCTCGAGGACATGAACCACAGAACCATGGAATGGGCTGGGCTGGGTTGGAAGGGACCTTTCAAAGGCATCCAGTCCCACCCCCTTCCGTGTACATGAGGCTGGGTTGCTCCCATACAGGCTGTCCTTGAATCCAATAATTCACTGGAAATTACTGTCCAGCGACCAAAAAGAGTTTTGAGAGGTTTTCAGCAATTTGCCTTTTTTCTTTTCCTTTTTATTCTGTGTAAGAGTGAGAGCTGGTGAAGTTGCTGAGCACATAACCATGGATGACAGCAAGGTCAGGCTTTCCACCCAGCTGTGAAGCTTGTTCTTAGCACAGCACTTCCAGCTGCAAAACACAGGCCAAACTCAGGGTTATTGCTGTCACATATATTTAAGAGGTGACAGTCATGAAAGAAAGGGCACAGAGTCCAGCAGAGGTACAGTTCATACATTAACAATTTCACAACCCATCTGTTAAATTCTTATCTCTTTGCCAAAATAAAGCTCTCTAAGAAGACAGAGGCATCTTCTAATCACTCAGAAGGCTGAAATAAAACATTTCCATATCATGGTTTGCTGTATCTTTTGTTCATTTTCAGTTTTAGTTACTCATGGAGTGTTTAAACTATTTAAAGTGAAACTGGAGACACCGTTGCCTACTGAGTTTCAAACTAAAGAATTTGCCAGGTATAAAAAAATTCAGTGTTGAATCTAGTCTCATAATATAACAAAGAGGAAGTTTTGGTGTTCTTGTTTTTCCAGAATACTGTTAATATTCTCCTCTGCAGATGGGGAGAAATTTAGAAGCCTGTATCACCTCTAAAGCATTGACAAAATTTCTGGTTGACATGTATGTTTTTCCTTAATTATTTCTTATTTTTTCATAGACCAAACTCTCCAAGTTCAACAGCCATTCATATATAAGGACTCTCATTCATTGTGATTAAATTCTTTCTGCATCTCAGTAATGATGGATAAATGTTCCAATTAATTATAGAATTAACTGTTCTCAATACCATTATAGAAGTAATTTTTAAAAGCTATCTACATTAATATGACTTAGCAATTAAGATCAACATAATTTTAAAAAATGTAAAAAACTGAGGGGATCTGCTCACAAACTCTGATACATGAACAAAACACAACTGGAAGATGAAGTAACACAGATAGAAGGCTTCACCATGGTGCTTTCAAAAGCAGGTTAATACTACAACAAGTATCTTCTGTGGGTTTCATCTTTTCTCTGAAGTGTTTGTGTTTCTCTGCTCCCAATGGTTGTTTTTTGTTGATGTTTTGAAAAATGAAGCATGTAGGTTTTGAGAAACATTTGTGAATCTATTGTGCACACTTGGAAAAGGTTTTACAACATAATCTTTTATGATGAGTGGCTCTGTCTGACTTCAAGTCTGTCAGCTTAAATGCATTGCAAATGAGTGAGGAAAAGGAAAACTGGAAAATGTCAAAGACCTTTAAAACATAAAAACCCACAAGACCCTGGGGAGACAAAAACCTAAACCAAACAAAAGCACAAAAGAAGAGTCAGAGGTTTACAAGCCAGCCAATTTAACCCCTCTCCTAAAAAAAATTAGAACAAATAGTTAAGTCATTGCAAGTACCCAGAAGACATTAGGGAAATGGGTAACAACCAACACAAGTTCATCAAGAACTGTGACACAATTGCGACAAATTTCTTCATTGTCAATTGTGTCAACTATTTTCCTATACCACAGTAAAGGACTCATGCTACATTCATGCACTTTTCTTACACTAACGCAACTTAAATGAGCTTGTTAGGATGGAGAGTGAAAAACTGCCAGCAAACACACACTGAGAGGGAAGGCAGGAGGGGCTGAAGTGTCAAGTCAGACCTGGCAGCAGCTCCTGAGAGAGCTGCAGCATCCTCAGCTTCCTGTAAGGATAAGTTTTATTAGTGACCAGTGAAGGTCAGAGCACACACTTATAAAATTTACACCTAAGATGAAGCAGAAGGGAACTGCAAACACATTGGAACATTTTAAAACAAGTTTTAAAAAAATCAAGATGATCTTGAGTGGTGGAGTTTATCTGAAAGAAAAAATAAAGGAGAAAAAAATAAAAATCAGTAGGAATTAATTTTGTGCTTAAACAGGAACAATCATCTGCACAACTGCAGAATGGTGAAAACCACCCAGTTATGGGTGCTGTAAATCAGAAAAAGTTGTGGAGCTCAACCAAAAGTGTCTGAGAAGAGCAGAAGTTATGCCCAGAGGTTTACACGATGTGCAGTTCACATAGGCACCTACATACAGCTGCCATCCCTGATTTTGGGGAAAGAAGAGGCATGACAAGGTGATACAGACAAGGGCAAAAAGGCTTGAGATCAGACGGATTCTGAAGACAAGCTTTTCTAACTGTGCCTGACCACATTGCTCTTGAGTTCCTTGGCACTTTTTTTCCACTCTCAAAAATGTTGTCAAGAAAAGGGAAGGGAAGAAGCCTTCTGACAAGCAAGATCACATATCTTGAGTAAGAAAAACTTAGAGAGAAAACTTAGTAAGAAAACCCACTAGAAAAACTGGTGTGGAAAGTTCAGATCAGTTTGATCTTCACTTTCCAAACCATTTATAAATTACCTGCATCTTGCAGGTTTTCACTCTCCTTAAAGGAATGTTATTTATTAACTCTAAGTGCTGTAGCTAAAGAGAGCCAGTGCCCATGACAATGCTGTTTTCAGTTCAAGCACACTCTTGATGACTTTGTCTTTGTTGACTTACTTGTCTTTGCTTTGTGAAATTATCTGCCATTTGCTCATCATGTTCTGCAAATCCTCTGCAGTAATAACTACATGCAGCAGCGCTTCTGTCTAGTCAGTCAAGATTTGACAGCCTCTGTTTGCTAAACGAATCACTTCACTGAGACTTTGGAACACACTTTTCATCTCCCTCCATTCTCATGATCCAGCTAAGGTCCTTATAACATATGGTCCTGTTTTCCTAATTGCATCCTCCATTCCACGTCAAACCAAGCTGATCTTTCGAACCGTCAGGCTAATCAGCACAAAATGCATGGCCACTGTTTGCACACATGCTGGTAACAAGAGGGGAACAGGACCTACACAAATCAGAAAATGCCACAGAGTCCCAGCTGCCTTGTTCATCCCTCCCTCATTTTCTAAGATTATCTAAAATGCATCTTCTTTAGCATTTACATTTTTGGAGTGATTTTCTCAGCAGAGAACCATTAGCACTGGTGGCTGATGTCCTACCCAGCCAGACCTCCACCATCAAGTACAACTTTCACTAGTGGTTCCCATCAGACAGACCTTTAGGTGATGGAATAATGCTGTAGAAAGTGTTCTTATTATCCACAAGAAAAGACAACATATTATTTAACCACCTTTAAGGCAGCAAAAAATGTAGTTGGTGTGGCAATTCTCATTCAGCTGCAGGCTTCTTGTTTGGTAAAAATAAAAGGTAACATGTAGCTTGCAATTTACTTATCATAACTTTGAGATAAACTCAGCAGACCTGATCCTTCCTCTCAAGCAGGTTGGCTGGGCAGTTAATGCACAGAGGGGCTGTAGAGATGTTGGTTTGTACATTTAAACACATAGCTGTAGACTAAAAGAAACAAAGAAAAACTCCTTTTTCGCAGTTGTTATAAATGGATATTGGATGTGTTCGATTTTATCCAATTAATCAAACAACAAAGTTGAAATTTAGCAGTAATTTATTAATAATAGCAATTGTATATAAATGAATGTAATCAAAGTATATGAGTTATATAAATTCAAGTAAATACAAAATTTAGCAGTAATTTCAGTATAATAGAGGTCCAATGGTTGGGTTGAATAAAGCATAAGCAAAACCGACCAGGGGATTCCCCGACCGGGGGTACGGGCAGGGCCATTCCTCTCACACCACACCAAATCAGTCAAGCTAAAATCTCACTTATATACTGTTCACTAATGTATATAAATACAGAATCTTCTAGAAAGCTCCTCCTCGTTTCTATTCCTAAAATCTACGTCACTGTGTTGTGGTGCACATGTGTCACCAGTGGTCGGGGGTCTCTCCTCCTTTCGGGCTCTTGTTTCCGATGAAGGCTCTGGGTCTTCCTCAGTGTTCGCTGTGTGACCTCGCAGGTAGCGCAGGCACACTGAGCTTAAAGTTATATAATAAATATATATATTCCCACAAGAGGCAGGCAGAGCTCAGAGCTGGTGGAGAAGCCTCATGGAGGGGAGAAGCCCCACAAGTGCTTGAAATATGGGAAGGGCTTCAGCTGGAGCTGCCATCTGATCCAGCACCAGAGGATCCACACTGGGGAGAAGCCCTATGAGTGTGGGAAATGAGGGAAGGGATTCAGAGAGAGCCACTACCTGATGTAGCACCAGGTGATCCACACTGGAGAACAGCCCTACACCTGCTTGGAATGTGGGAAGAGCTTTGGGCTGAGCTCTCAACTGAGGAGCCACCAGCGCATCCACACTGGGGAGAGGTCCTACGAGTGTCCTGAGTGTGGGAAGAGCTTCTCACACAGCTCTCACTTGACCCAACACCAACGGAGCCATCACTAAGGGAAGCCCTGTGAGTGCCCCGAGTGTGGGAAGAGCTTCGTGCTCTGCACCAGCTCCATCCCCCATGGGAGGATCGGTGTTGGATGATCCCCAGTGACCCCTGTTGGGCAGAGCCCTGGTGATCCGTGGCCGTGGTGATCCCCGTTGTGTGGCGGGACGGGGTTGCCGAGATTTCTCTCTCTTCTCCTTGTCCTGCTGTGATTTGGTTGGTAATAAATTCCCTCCCTGTGCCCAGGCTGGGTCTGTTGTTCCCTGTCGGTGCTCGGGACGGGATCTCTCCTGTTCCTTCTCTCAACTCCCGGGCCTCTCCTCAGCCAATCAGACAATGCGATGGAGAAGTTTCAGCCAATCAGAGAGAGCAGCTCTGATGACTCACCGGTTGCCGGGCAGACCCGCAGCACCCAGTGTTCCCCACCTGGACCCCGCCCTCCCCGCGCAACCACGATCCCCCCGCGGGGTCCCCCCAAGTCCCGCCTCCCAGTAAATGGAACTGGGTCTAACTGGGAAGCCTTAGTGGGAACACTGGGAACAGCTGGGCACGGGCAGAGTGACAGCAGGGCTGGGGGTACACACAATCCCCCCCCCCCCCAAATCAGCAAGGGGACAGAGCGGGGGGTCCTGGCCGGGCCTGCGGCCACGGGGAGGGGGTGCAGCCACTGCTGGGTCAGGAGCTCTCAGAGCAGAGAAAAGTGGATGACACTGGGTTGGTGGCCCCAGGGGGAGCACACACGCTCCCGGCCACTCCCTCACCTTCTTGCATAGATTCCGAGCCCCAGCGTCAGGAAGACGACGCCCAACTTGAAGACCCCGATCCCCGTCAGCACTTTGCTGCACCCGGTGTCCGGCGGCAACATCATTGGGTTCCGCAGGGTCCGGATCCTCCAGATCCCTTTACAGACACCCCAAGCCCCTCTAAGCACCTCTCCAATCTCCCCCAACCCACCGAGGACCCCCTGAAACCTCCTCCCAGTCTTGTACCAGCCTCCCCGGGACCCACCAAAGCCTTTCCTGTCCCTCTCAGGATCCCACAGCCCCCTCCCAGTTGCCCCCCACAACCCCAGGACTCCCAAACCCTCTCCCAGTCCCTTCCCAGCCTCTCCATGACTCAACAAGACTCCTTCCAGTCTCTTCCTAGCAGAAGCAACCTCATTCCAACCCTACTTTCCAATCCCTGATCTTTTTCCAGCCCCTCCAAGCTCACTCAAATCCCACTCTGTTACACCCAGCTCCCTCCCAGTGCCCATCAGGACCGGCTGAACCCCATCACACCCTCCTCAGCATCCTTCAAACCCCTTGTCAGTCATTCTAAACCCTGAAACCCCTCTCCCAGTTTAAACCAGGTTATCTCAAACTTGCTCCCAGTTACTCCCAGGACATCTCAGTCCCTCTCCCTGCCCCCCCAGTACCTCCACACTGCCCTTGCACTGCAGGGTCCAGGCTGTGCCCCAGTGCAGGCTCAGGGGGTGCTCCAGGCTGATGTGCTCCACCTGGAAGCTGGAGGTGACCCCCACACCTGGGGAGGGTTTCCAGCAGCACCAGGAGCTTGAAAGAGTCCAGTCCCCACTGGGGACCAGGTCGGTGGCCACTACATGCCCTGAGAGTTCCTGCTGGCCCTGGAACCACCTCAGCTGGATCTGGGCAGGGTAGAAATCCATCACAGAGCAGAGCAGGCAGCCAGGGCTGGGCTGGGAGCTCGAGGGCCACAGTGAGATGGACACTCTGGGGGGCACTGGGAGAGAGCGAGGATACGCTGGGATCAGCTGAGGGGAACTGGGAGTGATGGGAGAGGGGTGGTGTGGCACTGAGAGGGACTGGGGATGAACTTGGAGAGAGTGGGAGAACACTGGGAGGGAGTGGATTGGATCAGGGTACTGGCAGAGGGGATGTCAGTCTGGGATTGGACTGAAAGGGACTTGGGAGGGACTGGAGGGGCACTGGGGGAGAGGGTGGAGGTCTGGGAGTGGAGTTAGAAGGACTGGGAGTGGATTGGGAATGGAATGGCTGTGGACTGAGAGGAATTAGGAGAGACTGGTGACACTGAAAGGACTGGGGAGGCTCTGAGGAGGCCGAGATGCACAGGTGGGGGAGCACTGGGAGAGACTGGGATGGACTGGTGTGTCGCTGTGGGGGCGGATGTGACACATGAAACTGTTGCCTTTAGGAGCTGGAACAGAGATCACACAGAGTTAGGGGAAATAAATGGGTATCTATTGAAAGGCCTTCAAAGGCCACACCCTGGCAGCAACAGTGCCACAGCGTGGCCCCTGCCCTGCCCAAGTGGCTCCAAGGTGGCTGCAAAAGAGAGCTTGGTCACATGATTTTACATTTTTATAGACTTCAGTCCATTTACATACAGGAGTCAGCCATCCAATTAATAGTTTCAAATTGTAAGGTGTCCTCCTCCTCTTCTCTTGGCTGGTCTGCCCTCCTCTTCTCAGGTTGTTTATACTTTGGGCCTGGAGTCTGAAGAAACTATCCTTGAGCCCATAGCTGGTATCAGACTGTTTCACCTTTATCACCCTAAAGCACAACAGAAAGCATACCCAAGCAGAACAGAAAGCTGGGATCTGAAGGCATCAAAAGGATGCACTGCATTTCAGAAGGGTAAAATCTGTTTATTAGAACAGCATGCTGTCTTTCATACACTCTACAAAGTTTACACTTTATTCATTGGTTACAGTAGATCGACATGAGGTTCACTGGTGTAAAACCATCTCCACCTCTGTTTCTCACAAAACTTTTCTAAAAATACTTTTCTCAGCTGCAGGTTTGTTTCTTCTTGCTTATTTTCTTCTTCTCTTCTCAGTCTCCATACCAATGGCCTTGATAAAACTACTTTCAGAAGTAAACCTTATCAATTAACTCTCTCTGGCTCACAGACCAGCTGTAATCCCCTTCCATAATCCAACCCCCCCCCTTTTTTTTTTTTTTATTTAAACCAAGAGTGCAGCTACTAAGGATTTTGCAGGGCTCTTGCAGAAATCCAAGCACACAGCTGGGAGACAAAGCAATACCTCAACTCTCAAGGAAACCATTCAATTATTCTCATCTTCAAAATTAAAATATTCCCATAAATTGACTCATTGCAATCTGGTAAATCCATAAAATACACACTCTCAGAATCCCGGCATCCATAACCTTACATTATCAATAAAAATTACATTAAAAAGACACATAGAAAATGAACTTTCAAATAGAGTTACAGACTCCACAATCCCTTGATGACACATTTGTGGCAGAATGATACCTTCACTTTTAGTTCAATAAATTTTCCTCCACATAGAATTGCATTTTGTGGCCAAAAGACCAAGTCATCTGTCCACTCACCAATTAGAACTAAGCAGCATCCACTTTACAACTGGCCACTGCTATCATAATGCAAGCAAACCTAGTTGCTTAAAGTGTGGGCTTTCAGCTACTAATTTAACACCCTTATACAAAAGCAATACCTTTCCCCTAGGTACATTGAGTTCCTGTCTTTTGGGGTAGTAAATGCTGT
Source organism: Oenanthe melanoleuca (assembly GCF_029582105.1). Classification (NCBI taxonomy): domain Eukaryota; kingdom Metazoa; phylum Chordata; class Aves; order Passeriformes; family Muscicapidae; genus Oenanthe; species Oenanthe melanoleuca. Next base: position 27,838 of record NW_026612656.1, read on the forward strand.
GTGAAAGGAAATGGTGCAAGACACATCACTCAGTCCTGCCAACCTCTCTGTGGAGGAGAACAAAACCTAAAGTAAAGGTAACATCCACCAATTTAAATTTGTGTTTTCAGCCTGAGTCAGATGTCCCCATTTACTTGCCCTGAGTGATCACCTTCACACGGTGTTCTTTCAGAGTCCACACTTCAATCCACCTGATGGTCAGTGTCTCCCATGCATTCTACTTTGGCTGTGGAATCATCCATCCTGCTCCTTCTGGTGTGCTCCAAGTACGGCTTAACACAGTGAGCAGCAACCCAACAAGGGCCATCCTCTGCCAAAACACAAGCATAGCCTCTTCCCCATGTTATTAATTGCACTGGGCCAGCCCATATTCCAGTAATGAAATCCTTAACCCATACCTTAACATCCTTATGAAAATTCGGCTGTTTAGAATTTAAAGAAGAAAAATCAAGAAATATAGGATACATCTGTGAATCAGGCAAAGGACACAAGAAGTTTAACACATAAACAGCTTTGTCCAATCTCACGTGAGGTGCTTCCCCTTTACATTCCCCCATTTTTGCTTTTGAATTTGGCACTTCACCATGAGCACTTTCAATAATTGCTTGGCCTGCCAGGGTATGGGGGATACCCATAGAGTGTTCAATCCCACAGATTGAAAATATTTGCAATTTCTGTGAAATAATATGCTGGACCATTATTCATTTTTATATGCAAGGGAAACACCTAAAATAGAAAAAGCATGACAAAAATGATGAATAGCATCTTGAGCTGTTTCACCTGCAAATGCTGATGCAACTACAGCATGAGAAAAAGTATCAACCATAATATGAACATACTTTAAATGAGCAAATTCAGGCATTCTTGTAACATCAGTTTGCCATTCTTGCAAAGGGAGTAGACCCCTGGGATTAGTACCGTAATATTTTGAAATATGAGTCATCTGACAATCAGGACAAGAAAAAATGATAGATTTTTCCCCTGAAAGCTAGTATCCCTGGTTAAAGTCAAAATAGGGTGAGAAAGCTAATGATATGTTATTTGGCCTGTAAAATAAAACAAAGCAGATTACAATTCATAAGGCTTTTGAAAACACCGTTCAAAGTATCATTGCTGTCCAGCTATCACAACAGTTAGAGGATCATGGCCTAAAATCTCATGACAACGTCTGCGACCTTTGATGATAATGTCTGCAAAAAGTTCATAAAGCCCTGGAGCTGTTTTCCAGGATCTGAAAGATAAAAATATCCACTCCAAAATAAGCAATGTATCTCCCCACTCATCATTCCATTGACCCAATATTCCACATGGCACTTCATGATCTTTTAAGGTAAATAATAACACTCCAACACAAGGATCTATCCTGTTAACAGATTTACACGTCAAAGCCAGTCCAGTTTCTTCTAAAGCCTTTTCTGCTGCAGCAGTCAAATATATCTTATCAGTAAAGAAAGTAGTCCCTGATGGCAATTCAAATAAAGGTAATAGTTAATGATTAATTATCCCTAAATATGGCCTAATCCAACCTATTGCACCAACCAATTTTTATACATCAATAACAGTTTTAACTTTAGTGTCCAATTTGACAAGTTGAGACATAATCTGAGTATTGGCCATTATCAACCCCAAATATTTCCAAGGCATTTGTTTCTGTACATTCTCTGGGACAATAATTAAACCAATAGTTTCCAAAATTGTGACAGCACATTGTTCAAGAGCTGACAATTGTTGTTCATTTTCAGATGCCAAGAAGATATCATCCATGTAATGATTTCCTAGGCTCAGCATGATTTAAAGAGGGCACAGTAAAAGCAAGTTTTCTTTCTCTTGTTCAGTCAATGGAATAGGAAAAAGACAATATTTTATTTCAATGATAACTATTTTCCATCTCTGTAGAATCATTGTGGATGTTAGGAGACCTGCTTGCAAAGCTCCCATTTTGGCCATCACAGCATTTATCTGCCATAAACTCTGCAAAAATCTCCATTTCCCTGACTTCTTTTTATCACAAAACCTAGGGTATTCCATGGGCTGAGGAATTCTTCAATATACTCAGCTTGCAGCTGTTCTGCTACTAAATTTTTGCAGGGCAGTAAGCTTTTCAATAGGGGGGGCCCAAACAGGCTTATCTGTAAACCATGCCAAGGTCACAACCATCATTCAGGATCCTACAGCACAGTGGCCCTTGCTAAAAACCCACAGTGATTTCTACACCCCATTGAGATAAACAATCTTGTCCCCATAAATTATACAGAGCATTGGCAACACAAGACCTGATGTCAGCTTGTTGGCCCTCAGCATGTTTCACATTAATTACAACAGCAGACAGACCACCTACAGTTACATCACCCAATCCTACAACTCCAAAATCTGCTCGAGTGAGGGGCCATGACCAAGGCCAAAAAAGCAGTGAAATGACAGTCACATCTGCTCTTGTGTCAATCAAAGCTGTGATAATTATAGTCTCTGGATGATGTCCCTTGGCTGTGACAATGCACTGTTGTTCCAGATGATGTTCTGTCATTTCTTAAGTCCAAAATACCAGAGATGGTCCTGCATATCCCAAAACCTCCTATGCCACGACTCCAGTCCACTACAATTGGATCACAACTCACAAAAGGTATCAGTTGAACAATACAGGTTCCTTTTCTATTCATTTCATATTAATCTTCAGAAAAACAGCACAATAAAATAATATATTTTGTCTGGCTGACATTTAGAACAGAACATTTAGTCAGCTATAACAATAGGGTCACTAACCGATACCATGGCATAAATTTGTTCCAAATAATCAGAATTAATAACACCTAAATGGACATTAATACCCTGAATAGTACTACCAGATCTTCCTACTAAAAGAGCACCTAAATTCTCCCCTATGGGACCATAACCTTACATATTAGATTTGTCAAAATACTCACTATGTCTGCAATGAATATAACAACTCCTACAGAGCCTCACAATTCAGTGAACTGCCTGGGTTTATCTTAGGCTTTACTTTTTGTTCATAATTATCTGGGCCCTGTGCCAAGACCAAAGGATCTCACTTGGTCTGTAAATCCGAATTAGTAAAAGATTTCTCTAAAGCCTTTAGAGAATGCCATGCCCCGGCTCGCTGCTGAGCCCACGCCCGCTCAGGAGCAGCTGCAAAGCACACAGCGCTTTTTGAAGCCTCTGAAGCCTTTGGCATCAGAGGCACTGGAGGCGCCCTGGGACTAGGCTGCTATCAGGGGCCATGGCCTGGCCTGGGGATGCCCCTCAAGAACCCCGGAGCAGCCTCACACAGCTCCTGGCCAGATCTCACCTGCTGTTAGAGAGGCCTTCGTGCTGCTTGAGGGCCGTCTTGGGGCAGCTTCCTGAAGATGGAGGAATCCTCTTGGTGTCTCGAGGGTCGGCTCCACCAGCAGGCTGGGGCTGCCAGCTGCCACAAGCGGCACAGCGTCCTGGCTGCTGTGGGCCAGCAACAGCCGGCTCCAGCACACTTGCTGCTCCCCCAGCTGCTCCTGACAAGGCTCCTCTGCACCGGGCTGGGCTCCCATTTGGACTTGTGGGCTTTCCCTGGCCACATCAATGGTCAGGCTTACGCCGGTGAGTCCAAGGGAGCTGGGAGACCTGTCCACGGGCTCTGCACCTTGCGCAGCCTGACAGGTCTCACTGAGCCTCTGCCACGGATGGAGGCTGTCAGAGATAGCAGAGGCTCCTGGCAGGATGGAGGCTCTCTGACAGCCTGAGGCCCCTGCATGGATGGCGGCTCTCCACTGCTGTGCCATCCTTGCAGGGTTGAGGCTCTCCCTGGGGTGGAACGAGGCCTCTCCGAGGGATGGGGGCTTCCCGTGGAGCTGGACGAGCCACAGCGGGGCAGGTGGCCCTGCTTCACCAGCTCCTCCAGTTCTTTCCACAGCGCCTGCCACATCCCAGAGTAGAGCGGGGCACGTGTCCCCTTGCCACCCCAGAGCAGCAGATCAGATCCTGCAGCTCCTGGGCCACGGCCACCAAGGGGCCGCAGCTGCAGGGGCTGCCCAGGGGGCTGGCGGGAGCACGAGGCCTCTTGCGAGGGCCCGCCCGAGGCCTGCAGGGCCCGGGAGCCACAGGGGCCCCAGGCTTCCTCCGGAGCCTCTGGGCCACACCGCGGGGCGCCTGCTGCGCTTTGCTGTCCCTGTCTGCCGCCCTCGTGGCTTCCAGTGGCCAAGGGCCATCAGGAAGCCACAGTGGCCAGCAGCAGGACAAACGCAAGCGACAGCCCGTCACCGTCACTCGTGGCTCCGGCGCGTCCCATCGCGGCTTCTCTGGCAGCTGAGGGTGCCGCCCCTCTTATACAGCGACAGCGCGCAGCCCCGGTCCCGGTTATTGTGGGGCGGGACTGGGGAGGGACTTGGGGGGACCCCGCGGGGGGATCGTGGTTGCGCGGGGAGGGCGGGGTCCAGGTGGGGAACACTGGGTGCTGCGGGTCTGCCCGGCAACCGGTGAGTCATCAGAGCTGCTCTCTCTGATTGGCTGAAACTTCTCCATCGCATTGTCTGATTGGCTGAGGAGAGGCCCGGGAGTTGAGAGAAGGAACAGGAGAGATCCCGTCCCGAGCACCGACAGGGAACAACAGACCCAGCCTGGGCACAGGGAGGGGATTTATTACCAACCAAATCACAGCAGGACAAGGAGAAGAGAGAGAAATCTCGGCAACCCCGTCCCGCCACACAACGGCGATCACCACGGCCACGGATCACCAGGGCTCTGCCCAACAGGGGTCACTGGGGATCATCCAACACCGATCCTCCCATGGGGGATGGAGCTGGTGCAGAGCACGAAGCTCTTCCCACACTCGGGGCACTCACAGGGCTTCCCTTAGTGATGGCTCCGTTGGTGTTGGGTCAAGTGAGAGCTGTGTGAGAAGCTCTTCCCACACTCAGGACACTCGTAGGACCTCTCCCCAGTGTGGATGCGCTGGTGGCTCCTCAGTTGAGAGCTCAGCCCAAAGCTCTTCCCACATTCCAAGCAGGTGTAGGGCTGTTCTCCAGTGTGGATCACCTGGTGCTACATCAGGTAGTGGCTCTCTCTGAATCCCTTCCCTCATTTCCCACACTCATAAGGCTTCTCCCCAGTGTGGATCCTCTGGTGCTGGATCAGATGGCAGCTCCAGCTGAAGCCCTTCCCATATTTCAAGCACTTGTGGGGCTTCTCCCCTCCATGAGGCTTCTCCACCAGCTCTGAGCTCTGAGCTCTGCCTGCATCTCCGGCCGCCTTCCCGGCTCAGGGAGGGTCTTTCCTCCTCATTGCAGCTCCCTGGGCTGGGTTTGCAGCCCCTCCTTGGGAGGGATCTCCGGGGCTTTTCCTCTTCCTCCATCTGCCCACGCCTTGGGAATGAAAACTCCTGGTTTGGAAGAAAAAAAACAAGAGGAGAGGGCCTTGGGCTGGGGGTTCCTCCTCGCCCAAGTGCAACTCAGGAAGACATTGGGCATCTTGCATGTATAAGAACATCCCAAACACCAAGATTCAGCCCAAAACTTCTCCAGAAATCACAACACAGATGAAAAAGCCACCAAAAACCAAGATTTGGCCAAAACCCCCTCCAAAATATAAAAATTCAGCACCTAGAAGAAAACACAAAAAACACCAACATTTAGCCCAATAAAGCTCAGAAACACCAAGATTGACCCCTGTGAAAATCCTGGATCCCCCTCTCTGGTCACCTGCTACATGTGATGGGGACAACGCTCCTGGGCTTGGGCAGAGGCTGCAGGTACAGGGAGGGATGGAACTTTGTGCTCCTTCCTGTTTCTGTTCCTCCTCCTCCTGTGTCCCTACCCTTCCTCACATTCATCTTCCTCCTCCTATTACTCCTTCTCCTGCATAATCCCACCTTTTCCTCCCACATGAATGGTTTGACCATTTGCATTGGGATTTTTTCTGTATATATGTGTGCGGTTCTTAGTGATGGCAAAATTTTGGTATGGGTTTTTCAATGTTCACATTTAGGATGGATTTTGCAAAACTGGAAGAGCCTTAAAGGTGATACTTTAACAGATAAAAAGTTAATAGAGTATTGTTAATAAGAAAAAAAAAAAAAAAGCAGATTGTGGGGCAGCCACATATGAGTCATCCAATGGCTGCTCTACAAGAGAAGCAGGGTTCCAGACAGCCAGGAGAGGAGCTTTAGAAATGCAAATTAACACTGCTGGGGTAAAGTGTGGGCAAGCCACCAGGGTCTCCTTGCCTGGCGGAGGATTTGGGCTGCTTCCCTCTGGCCCTCACCCCAAGCTCTGCCTGCTTGCACAGATGGAATTTGCACAGCTAAAGGCAGAGCCCACAGTGAGGATACCTGACTGCAACAGAAATTGGTTAAGCTGCAAAGGGAAACAGCAAACAGAGAATGTTGTGAAAACTTTACTAAAAAAACTGGGGGGGAATCATCCCTCTCCTCACTCCAACATGTGCTGTCACTGTCTAGGTTATATAGGGTATATTAGAGCACTGGGGTGTTTTTGCTAGTCCAGAGAAATCAGTTGGGAATCCAAGTAATTGATTTAATTAGATAAAACTGGTCAATTGATGCAGCCCTGGATGGAAGGAGCTCCCAAAAATGTGGAAAAGATGAACAAACACCACAACAAATCCTACAACACCATGGAGCAGTCCTTGGGAACCCTAAGAAATACATATCAGGAGACAGAAAATTCACCCATAATTTGAGTGGCATAATTAGGTTAAAAAACTAAATATTATTATAATTATTACTACTATGATTTATATTCATGATACTATTTCTACTGTTATTATTATTAATGCTATTATTATTAACAATAATAATAATATTATGTACTATAGAGCGTATTATCAGTCCTTGAAATAATAATCAATTTGAGAGCACCAGCTATTATTATTATTATTACTATTATTATTATTATTATTACTATTATTATTATTATTATTACTATTAACTAAAGAACGTATTATCAGTCCTTGAAATAATAATCAATTCGAGAGCACCAGCTCCTGACTTTCCTGCCGACCAATCCAGGGAAAGGAAGAACAAGACATTTTCTGATGGAATCAGATTATCTTTCAACAGGAGGAGAAGTTTGTGGAAAATTAATGACTCAAACTGCTGTTTGCAAATAGGTGATAACTCTAAAGTGGTGAAACAGATAACAAAGGAAATAAGAAATTTGCTCATATCCTGGTCCAAATGTACAGAGGATGGGCATGGGAAACATTTTCGTGGTTCCCTGGCAGACCATGACCACAAACGAATGCTGCTCCTCCTCTGATGTGCTGCAGCAACTCTCATCTTTTTCCCATGCACGACACCTTGCTGAGTGCAGCTCATTCAGCTGAAACAGGGGATTTAAGGGTTACATAGAATGAAGAGTATAACATATATAGTACCAGTCACTGTGTGCTTATAAGGAAAGGAATGCACGATGTATAACATATAGTATCAGTCACTGTGTGCGTAAATAGGGAAAGGAATGCACGATAAGAGACCCCTGAAGTATAGGAAAGTGTCCCTCTCCATGAAAGTGCAAAGTCTGCGACCAAGAGACTACAAGCGCATGCGTGGAAAGACAAGGTGAAGAGTTCAACTAGTGAGGAAGACTTTTACTTCATCGTTTTCTGCCCACAGACTCATTTGAAGACCACCGACTCAATAAACTACGCAGCCGCAATGAATATGCAGCTAATTTCCATACGAGGCGGGGAAACAGGCGGGGCAGATAATCAATATGTAGAGGTGATTTAGAATATGCATGTACTTCCTAGATAAATAGAAGGTTAGAAGCATGTAAGGTACGCAGGATTTGGGAGGATGCTCTCCCCCTGCGTCCTGTAGAGAGATAGGGATATTGCGAACGGAAGATTCTCGGGATGTACGGGCAGCCAGGGACCCCCTTCACCTCCACCTTGTGGTCTGACCTCAGCTCTGTACCTGGCCACCCCTTGCCGGATGTGAGCTAGAGGAAATGACCCAAGGACCCCTGTCCTTAAAACCCCCTGTAACCCCTCAATAAACGCCATTTGCTGTCCACCACATTGGTGTCCTGGAGCTGATGGACCGAGTGACCCAGGGATAGGGCCACCGTGCTGGACTTGAACCAGGCTACCAGACAACAATTGGTGCCGAAACCCGGGAAGTATCGTCCGGATTTCGGGGTTTCGCCTGCCCAAGATCCAGCGACTGCACCGCTGGCGAGTGCAGTGAGAGGAGACGTCCTCTGGACCCGCGAGGAATATGGAACAAGTCGCGAAGGTCGTAAGTGAGATCTACACGCAGTGGGGTCTGAATTGTAAGCTTAAAGATTTCTGTCTTGCAGTGCCGAGACTTATTAAGCTTGGGGCTATAGACGGCCCGGTAGACATTCTCCATCCGGAGATTTGGGATAAATGCACAAAAGCTTTGGCGGAAGACACCATGACCTCAGGGTCAGGAAAAGCGCTTAAAGCGTGGGGAAAAGTAATGCGGGCGCTGCAAACCGCCCGGCAAGAGCAGCAAGCCTGGCAAGCTGCCCGAGCATGTCTGTCTGCCGCGCCGCAAACGGGGATTGGGGCGGCGACACAAACCGTGGAGGGGTTTGAATCGGGCGAGCGGGTGCTCGCGGGAACCCCGGACCCCCCCTTGCAGCCCCCGGGTCGGGACCCACCTTCACCGGGAGAGGGGGGACGGAGCGCGCGGGAGTTGTGGCAAGGATTAGCAGATGAGGCGCGAAATGCAGCCATTATATCAGAAATACAGGCGGCGGAAAAGACCGAGCCGCCTCCATACGGTTTTGAAAATGGCGCCGAGCCGCGTGGTCGAGCATTGCGCAATGATGCGGGAGGCGGGGAAGCCACGGGCGTTCTGAACGGCGCAAGCGCGGGGGAGCGGGGCAGAGGGGCGTCCCCCGGGAACGAGCGTCAGACCAATCACAGAGCTCTTTGCAAATTAGATCCTTATAAGGCAAGGACCTCCCCCAGCAGGAGGCGGGGGAAGCACCGGGGGAGGGAACGGTACGGCCCCCGGGGAACGGGGCGGGGGCGGAGCCCGAGAAAAAGGCTGAGCAGCCCGGAAACGTCCAGTCAGTCGACTTCCGGCTCTGACTCTGACCGGAGCTGGGACAGCCGGTCGGAAGGGTGGTCAGACACTGAATCGGATACTGGCTGGGAGGTTTACAAGAAGGGTGCCGCGGCTTACAGGGCAACTAACCACAACCCTCCGGCATGGGTTAAGGGGACACCAGATACAAATCGAACCCCCCTTACAGATTGGCGTGAAATAAAAATAGCATGTGCTGAGTGGGCACCGTCTGCCAAGTTAGTATTCCCGGTCAGGGTGGGGGGTGCCGGCGGAAACCAGAGAACGTATTCCCCGGTAAATCCGAAGGATGTACAGGCTATTGTAAAAGCGATTGCCGATAAAGGAATCAATTCTGCCATGGTTTCTACACTTATTGACAGCATTTTTGGAAGCGATGATATGCTTCCCTTTGATATTAAACAAACCTGCAGACTAATCTTTGATGGGGCAGGGATGATCGTTTTTAAGCAAGAATGGGAGGATAATTGTGCCAAGCAGCTAGCCTTGGTAACAGGGGAAAACCATCCTTTGCATGGCTCCAGCATACAGAGGCTGATGGGCAGAGACCCAGCCATGCTTACCCCACAGGCACAGGCAGAGGGACTGCGAGCCCATGAGGTTATGACTACCACCCGTGCTGCCCGAGAAGCCATCCGCACAGCCTCCAAAGCTATAGCCAGACCATCACCATGGTCTACCATAAAGCAGAGTGAGAGTGAAAGCTTCACTCAGTTTGTAGACCGTCTCCAGGCAGCATTAGACTGCTCAACATTGCCCTCAGAAGCAAAGGGACCTGTGCTAGCAGACTGCCTGCGCCAGCAGTGTAATTCAGCCACCAGAGACATTTTAAGGTCACTGCCACCTGGGTCTAATATCGCAACCATGATCAGACATGTAGCAAAGGAAGAACACCTTGCTCCCATTCAAGCAGCTGTTCGCACTGCAATTACCAGCGTGATGGCATGCTTCAAGTGTGGCCAGGCAGGACACGTGGCAGTGAACTGTCCCCAGTCAGGACACCCACCAGCAGCTGCTGCACCACGCCAGGGGAAAATCAGAGGACCATGCTGGGCTTGTGGAAAGAAGGGGCATCTTGCTAAAGAATGCAGATCCAAGCCTCAGGGAAACGGGAAGGGGAGGGGGCAGCCGGGCCGCACCCAGCCCTCTCCCTCCTGGAACGCCAAGCGGCCCAGCTACAGCAACCCTCAATGGGGCACGGGGCTTCCACGCCCATTACCCCCTCAAGAAATAGCCAACTTTGTCGCCCAGCCAACAGCTCAGCCAAACCCACCTGCACCTCAGGACTACCAAGAACAGCACCCTGGGGACGAGGCCCCTGGGTGGCCTTGGCTATGAAAGCATACGAGCGAGACCCATGGGTGGCCTTTGCAGTGAAGGTGGGTAGGCACCCGCTGATCGTGTGGGCAGAGTGTCGTCTCCGCAACAGCTCTGACGGCACGGCCATCTGCCTTCCCTTTTGGGTGGACACTGGATCAGACGTTACCGTTGTCCCAGATATACACTGGCCTCTACCATGGAAGCTAGAAGAAGCCCCCATGGTGAGCGGAGTTGGAGGGCAATCCCGAGCCCGCAAAAGCACCCAGCCAATAGCAATAACACTCTGCACAGAGAGAGGACCAGGAAGGACTATCACCCTCACAGTGTACGTCATGTCGGACTGCCCACCCTTGTTGGGGAGAGATGCCTTAGCCCTGCTGGACGTCAGGATGACAAATTTATACTAAGGGCCACTGTCGTGTACCCGTCACTGCCCATCAAACTGACTTGGAAATCAATCGATCCGGTGTATATCGAACAGTGGCCCCTATCCAAGCCTCGAATGACTGCTCTCCTCGAGCTTGTTGGCCGTGAACTGCATAAGAATCATATAGAACCCTCCACGAGCCCATGGAACACCCCGATCTTTGTAATACCTAAACGGTCTGGTGAAGGCTTTCGTCTTCTGCATGACCTGCGAGAGGTAAACAAGAAAATCCAGCCGATGGGCCCGGTACAAACCTTGCTGCCCATGAACTCGATGATACCAAGAGGGCAGCCCTGTGCAGTGCTTGACATCAAAGACTGCTTCTTTTCTATTCCCCTGCACGAGGACGACAAGGAGCGGTTCGCTTTTTCCATTGTCTTTCCAAACAGCCAACGACCTAACCTACGCTTCCACTGGAAAATGCTACCTCAAGGGATGATCAACTCCCCCACCATCTGCCAGATCACGGTAGACCGAGCGCTAGCACCAGTCCGACAGAGCCATCCAACTGTAACTATCCTGCAGTACATGGACGATATCCTGATTGCTGCACCATCTCCAAGCCAAGTGGACCAGCTGATATCGACCGTCTCCGAGACCTTAAAGACGAGCGGTTTTGAAATAGCCAGTGCAAAAATAAAAAAGGGACCGTGTGTAACCTTCCTAGGGGTGGGAATCACAAGCTCCTACGTAACCCCTCCCCAAATAAAAATCCGCCGAGATATCAAGACGCTCCACGACATGCAGCAGCTGGTAGGATCCTTGCAGTGGCTCCGCAACATCATCCTAATTCCTCCGGAGGTCATGGACCCTCTACACGACCTCTTGAAAGGGAAAAACTCATGGGAGCAGAAGACCCTAACACCGGAAGCGATAAGATCGCTCGACTTCATTGAGCATCAGATGTCAGAGAGCACCCTCGCCAGATGGGACGCCAGTGCACCAGTCGATCTGTACGTCCACTTCACAAAACAGGGGGGAGTGGGGGCCCTAGCCCAAGGACCCCCCGACAAAGCCCAGCCAATACAATGGGTAGTCTTGGGGAAACCATCACGAGCCTTCTCCCCAGGAGTTGAGTGCCTCGGCAGCCTCATCATGAAAGGCAGGAAACTCGCCCTAAGGTATCTGGGCATGGAACCGGCCAAGATTTACTTGCCCTTCCGCAAGCAACTCTCAGCGCAGTCAACGACAATATCCGAATACCTAGCTGTGGCCCTTGCAGGCTTCGGAGGAGAGATTCGTTACGCTGCAAAACCCCCTTGGACTCGGCTGCTCACCATCGTTGACATCGACCTCCCACCAAAGATAATTGACCGACCGCAGGCAGGACCAACCATCTTTACTGACGCATCATCACTGACCTCCACCGCAGCGGCAGTGTGGCAGTCAGGAGAGCAATGGCAGTGTGTCAAGGCAACAGACCCCTCGCTTTCAGTCCAGCAATTAGAAGCTGCAGCCGTAGTGCTAGCGTGTGGACTGTTCCCAGAAGAACACCTCAACATTGTGACTGACTCCATATTTGTGGCCAAGCTGTGCCTAGCAATGTCTGGACCAGGTGTGTCAGTGTCCACAGTGGCAACAATGCTAGAAGAAGCGCTCTATTCACGGAGAGGCACCATATCAGTCATCCACGTCAACAGCCACGACCCGGTCAAAGGGTTCTATCAAATTGGCAATGACAAGGCTGACGCAGCGGCAAAAGGTGTATGGACGCTGAAAGAAGCTCGTCAGTTGCATGAATCCCTTCACATCGGAGCAAAAGCACTTGCGAAGAAGTGCGGAATTTCTGCTGCGGACGCAAAGCACGTTGTTGCCACGTGCCCTCACTGTCAAAAATCACCGCTGTGGTCCAGCGGCGTCAACCCCAGAGGCCTCAAAGCCTCGGAAATATGGCAAACAGACTTTACCCAATGCCAGCTATTAAAACCCCGAGTGTGGCTCGCAGTTACCGTGGATACGTACAGCGGTATGATCGTGGCCACACAGCATTCCAAGACAGATTCCAAAGCCACCATCCAACATTGGCTGACAGCCATGGCATGGCTTGGAGTCCCAAAACAGATCAAAACAGACAATGGCACAAATTTCACCTCAAAGACCGTCCAAGCATTCATCTCAAAATGGAACGTCGCTTTGGTACACGGCATCCCATACAACAGCACCGGACAAGCCATCGTCGAAAGAGCGAATCAAACTCTGAAAACTAAACTAGAAGTACTAGCAAAGGCAGAAGGCTTCACCAATGCCATTCCTTCAAGTGACCAGGCGCGCATACTGGCAACTGCGCTGCTAGCGTTAAACCAGTTCCCTAGGGGGGATGATACAAACAGTCCTGCCCAGAGACACTGGGCCACCCAAGCACTAGAGAAAGGCCCACGAGTTGTGATCAGAAATGAACTAGGGGAGTGGGAACAGGGTTGGAGGCTAGTACTAACGGGGCGGGGGTATGCGGCCGTTAAAAGAGATGGGAACGTTAAATGGTGTCCACTCAAATCTATCAAACCAGACCTTCAAAGTGCAGCTAATGAGAATTCTGAGACTTTGTTTGCAGGACTGGATCATGGGACGCCCTCGCAACCCGTACGCCTCACTGCCGGGAAAGAGAGAGAGACCTCCGAGCAACCCGGCATCACCTGAGAAGCTCCCACCCTCACAATCAAAGCAGCGACGGTATTTCTGTGTCATTTTGTTCCTAGGCTTGGTAGGCGGAGGGCACGCAAACACAAAGCATTACCCTCACCAGCCGTTCAGGTGGGTTCTACGCCATCTTTCAGGTGAGAGGGCCATCAAAGAAAATATAACAGCAGACACCCCATCCTTCGAGTTCAACCTAAAGGACATTTTTCCCTTCTATACGAAATTCCCCAAATTTGATAAGCCAGCAATGTTTCAGACGTATTGGTGTCCTGCTTCCAACCCAGGGAAAGGTTACTGTAATTACCCAGGGTATGGATATTGTGGGTATTGGGGGTGTGAAACTATTGTTACAAGCGATAGATGGAAACCGCAACAGCCTGATAAGTTCCTGCAGATTAAGTATTCTCCTCACGGCTGTATCGAACCAAGATTTGGCATGGATAAGTACGTACTCATGCCCCAAGGCAGGGCTGAGCACACATGCACAGGCTATATAATGACAGTTCTGCAGCCAACCCATAATAGCTGGGCCACAGGCAAGGTGTGGACAGCGTTTGTCCATCATCCTCGCCGTGTCTGGGTGAACGTACAAATTATCAGACTCCCACCCTCAATATCCCGATCAGCCAGACCCAATCCGGTTCTTACAATGAGCAAACCCAGAAAAGGAATCGCAGCTAACCATAGCTCCAGCCACAACACACAGAGGCTGCGATCTATCTCCTCCCCATCCGATCTCTTGTCCAAACCAACCCTCTCTGATCCCTTCCTAAGTGTGTTAAATGCTACATTTCTATCGTTAAACCAGTCCAACCCAAATCTCACAGAATCGTGCTGGTTGTGCTATGATGCACGACCCCCTTTTTATGAAGGTGTTGCCCTTGATCTCCCGTTTATCTTTTCAAAGTCGGACAATCCACGTCAATGCAGATGGGACACACCCCGGAGGGGCATCGCCCTAAGCCAGGTCACAGGCCAAGGCAGATGCTTTGGAAACGCAGCCCTAGCGAAGCGGACTGGTAGCGTCTGCCGGAACTTCATCAAACTTAAAAGGGGAAAGTTCCAGTGGGCGATCCCAGCTGCATCGGGGATGTGGGTCTGTCACCGAGCTGGAGTAACCCCATGTGTGCTCATTGCCAAATTCAATCACTCTGCTGACTTTTGTGTCCAAGTTCTCATTGTTCCTAGAGTCCAGTACCGCCAGGACGACGAGGTGTACCACCTGCTCGAGGAACCAGGCTGGCTCCACAAGCGGGAAGTGTTAACAGGCATCACCATCGCGATGCTCCTCGGCTTAGGAGTTACCGGCGCTGCCACAGGTGTCTCGGCCCTGGCAACTCAGCATCAAGGACTGACCCAACTTCAAATGACAGTCGACGAGGACTTACAAAAGATCGAGAAATCCATTTCATCCCTGGAAACATCCCTCTCCTCACTCTCAGAAGTCGTCCTCCAAAACAGGCGAGGACTGGACCTTCTGTTCATGCAGCAGGGGGGCCTATGTGCCGCCCTGAGGGAGGAATGCTGCTTCTATGCAGACCACACGGGAGTTGTTAGAAACTCCATGGCCGAGCTGAGGGAACGTCTGAACCAGAGAAAAATGGACAGAGAAGCTAAACAGGGCTGGTTTGAATCGTGGTTCAACCAGTCCCCATGGCTCACCACCCTGATTTCTACCTTAATCGGCCCGGTCATTATAATCCTACTAACACTAATCTTCGGGCCTTGTATATTTAACAAATTAGTGCTATTTGTCAAAAAGCGTTTAGAAGCAGTTAACATTATGTTCGTCGAACGCCGACAGCTGCTTTAAAGTCTGCTCGTTACTAACAAATTTACAATTTTATACTAACCTTACTAACCCATGAAATTTTAGAATGTCCATATTAGGTAATCTTTATATGATTTTTTACTAATCATGAGGGAGGGGGGAAATGTAGAGAGATAGGGATATTGCGAACGGAAGATTCTCGGGATGTACGGGCAGCCAGGGACCCCCTTCACCTCCACCTTGTGGTCTGACCTCAGCTCTGTACCTGGCCACCCCTTGCCGGATGTGAGCTAGAGGAAATGACCCAAGGACCCCTGTCCTTAAAACCCCCTGTAACCCCTCAATAAACGCCATTTGCTGTCCACCACATTGGTGTCCTGGAGCTGATGGACCGAGTGACCCAGGGATAGGGCCACCGTGCTGGACTTGAACCAGGCTACCAGACAACAGCGTCCAGCGCTGAATAAAATACGTACCTACTCCACAACTTTACGGGTTGTGAAGTCTATTTTCCGCGCTTCAGGTAGAAGTCCAAATCACTGACTAAATGTAGTAGCAGACTGCTGGTAAATGTTATGAGACACAAGAAAAACAAGGAACAGGAGATCAGAGGCCAAGCAGTTGAAAACCGCAAGTGCGGTAACAAAAGGAGAAGCCTGAATGACCCCAGATTAGTGAGACCTAAGGTGTCTCTGTCAGCACAGAGAAAGAACAAGGCTGGGCTTCTCTGTGGGAGCTGGGACAGTCTGTGTTTCGAGCTCTCACAGGTGCCATTTGCACTGCGAGAGCTGAGACTTTATCAAGATACTTCAATGCTTTACACTGTTTTGAGCATTTAGAGTGGTCCCTGTTCTCTAAAGATCAGGCTTCAAATTCCAAGTGAGAGTCTCCCTTTCAGACCATCTTGAACATTCCCTGACAGAAGGACAGTTGGTGCCCAAGGGAAACGCGCCCAAGGGCCAAGACTGACTCCCTGTTCCCTTTGCTTCCCAGATCCCATCTGATAACCTCTCCAGGAGGCAGGAAGAGACAGAGGGAAGGCCTGTGACCATCAGGCAGGTGAAATTCCTCTGTCAATAGTCACATTTATAGATATGTATTGTTCTGTTTATCTATATAGTTATATTTATAGATTTATATAGGTGTATTTAAATGCCTATAGTTACGTCTATCCATTTTTATAGTTGTGTTAATAGATCTGTATAGTTTAATTTATATATAGTTGTAGATGTATGTAATTATGTTTTTATATGTGAAGTTATAAATGTGCCTAGATGCATTTATACATATGTCTAGTTACATTTACATATATATAGTTGTATTTGTACAACTATTGATACCTCTATAAATAGGTTACGAAGATTGATATCTGTACAAATAGAGGCCTTTTTTTACCTCTTTCCCTCCACGGATGCCTTCTTAATCTCTTGTTTTTGCCCTCTGTCTCCTGTTGCTGTGCTGGGTCCGAGCTGGCGGCCGGGCCGGGCGGAGCAGCAGTTCCAGCCCCGGGTGTCCCTGGAGCGGTGGCAGCTGCCGGTGGCCGCAGGCAGTGTCCCCTGAGGAGCTGCTGAGGGACGGTGAGACTGAGGGGGCTGAGGGGCTGAGGAGGCGCTGGCACTGAAGGGACGGTGACCTTGAGGTGCTGCTGGGGCTGAGGGTGTGGGGCAGCTGAGGGTGATGGTGGCACTGAGGTGACAGGGAAGTGGCACAGGCTGAGGGAGGTGGCAGCGCTAAGGGGACGGGATGGGTGAGAAGGGACTGAGGGGGGTGAGAGGACAGCGGGGTCTGAAGAAACTGAAGGGGACTCGGGGTTTGCCGAGAGCATGGCGGGGCTGAGGGGATGGAGGGGCCAGCAGGGAGCACAGAGGGGTCTGGGACTGCAGCTCTGCCAGGCCTTGGAACCAATTCCTGAGCCTCTGATTTTGCCACAGCTGCAATGAAGATCCTGAAGGCAGCAGGAGGACTGACAGGAGCCAGATGGGAGAGGCTGAAGGCCGCGAGCAGGAGCAGGAGCAGGAGCAGGGAGCTGCTGCTGGCACAGAGCCTGGGTGAGGCCCCAGGGCCGGTGAGGCAGGGTGGGGTGAGGGTGCCGTGGGCTGTGGCCGTGGGCAGTGCCCGGCACAGGGGCAGGAGCGGCCCTGCCCGTGCTGGGGCTGCTCAGCGCAGCTGCCCCGGCCGGCACAGGGGCTGTCCTGGGGCAAGGCAGCTGTGCCGGCAGGGCCCGGGAGCTGTGCCGCCTGTGCCGGGCTGCCGGGGGCTGCGGGACGGTCCCGCCGCGCTGCGCTCGCCACACCCTGGCCCGCTCGGCTTGCTTTTCCTTTCCTGCCCTCCTGGGGAGGCGCTGAGATTTTCTCTGTGCTGAGGGAAGTGCAGGTGCTGCCAGGGGAAAGGCCCTGCTCCTGACTCAGTGTTCCCTTTGCTTCCCAGATGTGCCATCTGCTGTCCCTGTCCAGGAGAGCTGCTCTGCACAGGACCAAGAGCCAGAGGGAGAAGCTTTGAAGATGGCGCTGTTGGAATCCCATTTTCTGCTTAGAGTTCTCTTTAAAGATATATGGACCTGCACATAGAGAGGGATAATTAGATGGATATTTATATGTGTAGATTGTTATTTGCATAGGAGAATTTCCATATGTCTTTTATATTTATGGATGTGCTATGTATATATACAAATATACATATATATATAAATATATATATGTATATTTGTGTGTATATATATATATGTGTGTGTGTGTGTGTGTGTGTGTGTAATTTTAAATGCGTATATTGGTATTTCCATAGGTATATGTATTCTGTTTTTCTATTTTTATATGTATATTGATCAATTTCTCTGTGTGACTGCATTAACAGTTGTGTGGAGATGTATAGCTGTATATTTGTATTGATGCAGTTGCATGAATATTTAGATTTGTGCAGTGATATTTGTATAATGATAGGTTTGGTTTATAGATCTACTTACATATAATATGTAATGTTTAATCTATATTTACACTTATAGATTGTTATAGTTGTATATGTATTTATTTATATGTGCATACATATGTATTTAATTCTATTTAAAGATGTATGAAGTCATGTATAACTATCAAGTTCTTAGTGTAGGGCTATTTAGAGAGGGAATGCATATTTCTGTGTTTCTATATAGGCTCTATGCTTATATGTAATAAATTAAGTTGTTAATACCTAATTGATGTTTGTGTAATAGTGAGTTGTTGTAGAGTTTGGCAATAAATTAAGTTTTTGTTAACTCAAGTGGATATTTATTTATTTTTGCATAGCATTGTTGTACGCATGTAATAAATTTCTTTTTTTAACTTGAACTGAGATTTGTATAGTTCTGTATTGTCAGCGCGGGTGTAGCAATTTGTAGTAAATTATATTTTTCAACTGAAATGGATTCTCTTACATTTGTCGACCAGCAGTGGGGCTGTCGCAATCTGCAAGAAATGACATTTGCCAGCTGAGATGGGTGTTGTGTGCTCTGTGCTATCCAAAGCAATGAGCAGATGTAAAGGTGATGGTGCTGGGGGATTTTGGCCATGGAAATCTCCAGCCATGCCCAGCACGTGCCCCACGTGCACTCAGGCTGGGCAAGGGAAGCGCAGATTTGGGATGGCAGCAGAGCCACACGTTGGCTGACAACTGCCAGGCAAAGGCAGCTGAGAAAACTCCGGGACTCCAGTGAGCGAAGAACTCCTGCTCCGTGGATTTCCAGATCATTCCATTGATGTTTGGTACTTTATATACAAACATCCATATATGCACATATATAGAAATATATGTGGGCAGTACTTAGTGACTTGGAACATACTTGATTGTGGGAACTGAAATGGATATTTCTGTCTTTATCTATAGAGTCAGCAGAGTTGTGCCATTCTGTAGCCATCTGTGAACTGAAATTGGTCATCATATATAAGCAGGGCAGTTGAAACAATCTGTGATAAATTTCCCTTTGAAACTGACATTGGCTTTGGGGCACTTCTCATTTCCATGATGAGTGACCACATCAATATTTGTCCCTATTTTTTCACTGATCCTTAAGCTCTGGTGAGTGTGTGACAGGCTGTGGCAGCCAATTCCTCACAGGTCTGTCAATCTGTGGGTAATAGAACCTGACTGAGGTTATTTGTGAGTTGTGGTCCATCACTGGAACCCCCTCAGGCAGCACCCTGGCTGGGGAGGGAAGGGTAGAAAATGTAAGGGGATTATGACATTTACTCTCTTTTCACACTGTTTGGGATTTGTTTGTTTTCCTAACCTCTCTGTGGAATTTTTTCCCATTGACATGCGAAGCAGCACTGATGGCTAATGACAGGGGAGGGGGCACAGGGAAGTGAGCCTGCGGCCAAGAAGGGCTGGAACTGGGTTACTGCTCTGTTTGGTGTTGATTTCATAGTTGTTGTTGTTTTGTTTGTCTTGTTAGATAGACTAGTAAAGAACTGTTATTTCTATCCCATATCTTTGCCTGAGAGCCTCTTAATTTCAAATTTATACTAATTCAGAGGGAAGGGTTTATTAGCTCCATTTTGAGGGAAGGCCCTGCTTTTCCCTAGCACAACTGTCTTTTCAAACCAGGACACACACATATTTGCACTAAGCTGCAGCCTCAGTTTAGTAAGGAAAAGGACAGATTTTCTTCAGTCATTCATTGTGGAATATAATGATGTAGGAATAGCCACAAACTAAGCTGCAGAAACAGCTCGTTCTTGGTCTTAGCAGGACATTGTGTGCAAGAAAGCACCACAATCTCAATGATTCACCTCTTAGGTAAAACCAAAATGGTTCATTGTGTGAAACTACCTGGTGATGGAAATAACCAATGGGCTGGGGCTGAAGTCTGGGAGTGAAACTCTTGGGAAAAGGGACCTGGCAAAGGCAGCCCAAGGTGCAGGCAGGCATTTGGCTCAAGGCAGGAGGGAGCTTGTAGTGCCAGCACTGGAAGGGACTGCAGGCAAAGGAGCTGGCCGGGGGCAGGGAGCAGCTCCTGCTGCACTGCAAGGGAAGGACTGGCAGCAGGCGGGAGGAGCGGGCACATTGCTGATGGACACCGGAGCTGCTCCTGAGCCACCAACGGGACCCCTCCTGGAACTGCAGGTACAGCTCAGCTCCCTGTCCTGCAGGCTCTGCTTGGCCCTTGGAGCTCAAACCACTGCAGAGAGCAGGCCTGATTATAAATGATACCAATTCTAAGAGTTCAGAACTTGTTGCCCCATTGCTAACACAGTTTTTTGGATTTCTTAGACTATCTCTGCATTAAGTACCCTCTGTGTCTCAAAAGGTAGAGCTCAGCATCTTAAACCATGCATTCTGCCCTTTAGCAGATTTATAAAATATTCGTTCTTCTCTGTGAAGAACTTAAGAAAGGGTAGTTGTTTTATGATAGCATGGTTCCATGGAACTTTATTTCCAATTATTTTCTAAAGTACTTCTAGTATGAAGACACTTTGCTAAAATGATTAAGGGTGAGAATTGCAGGGCTGGTTTAAAATTTAATACAAATTGTATTTCATTCTGTGCAATATTTCCTTTAAATCTGATTAATGTCCAGGAATCAAAACTGAGATTTCCCTTCTGTTCTCTTTTTGCTAGTAAACAAGGCATGTGTATACTTTTGATTTTGATTTTAATGTCAGTAATCCACTGGACTCATTGATACCGTGGAACTTCTTTATCATTTACATCTCCCTGTGGTTCTCAGGAACAGAAAGTTTAAAAGAAGGGGAAGAGAGCAAATCTTTTAAAGCAATGACCTGATAGTTAGTTCACATCACTTTGTAAACCCTTGCTAAATATACTATTATCTAAAAACAATGTATATATGTACTGATATGAATTATCAGCTGAATAAATGCTCATACACAAACGAGTTCTCATCGATATTTTTTGCTACCCTCATGTTTTGTTCTTTCTTAGTCAAATCAGGAAGAGAAATTCTACTGTTCTTTCAAAAATCAATTGGGTAAAAAATTTACAAGTTTGATGAAGTTTGGTTTAGAAGCATACAAACAATAATTTTAATTGTGTCACCAAAAAAAAACCAAAATTGATGTGTCATTGGTGGTGAGCAACAGACATTATTAACAGAAGCGTTGCACAAAGTATCTGTGGGATATTGTATAGCAGTTAATGTGAAGATCTCATAAAGGATGGAGGTAAGAGACCCTGATCCTTAAGATTAAAAGAATCATTTGTTAGCAATAAAAAGAGCTTATCTAGCTCATCTTAGTCATACTTAAAATGTGTTTTATATGGATTAGATTCATAGCGATTAAAAGCTTATCACTTCTTTCATGTTGCTGAATAATTAATGCTGATTATTTTAGTTTCAGCCACAGATTTAAAAGATAAACATTTTGCTACAGCTTGCAGTAATGAACCAGTAGCACTTGATTTGTCACTGGAGTATCAGAAAGTGTTGTGAATGACAAATTGCCATTGTAAGGTATTCCCAGGAGCTAATGAACATTGCAAGTAAACATAGGTCTGATTTGCTGTCTGCTGCTGTCTGAGAGCAAAACAAATCTCTGAAATAGCTGTGGCTGTAAAGCAGAAAATGAGCCAGTAGGAAAAATAATATTAACAGATACTGTTAAAAATCATAAAATGACAATAAACCACATGATACAGAATGGTAAACACAAGTGGCAATGTCACCGTATCCTGTTCTGAAAGGCAGAAATAATCAGTGTATGATGTAGTTATTATTGTCCTCATTCATCTGGGAGTTGCTGAGGCAGCAGCAACATAGTTCAATATTGAAGATTTGTTATTGTTTAGAGTGCATTGTAAAATCTCTTGATTATCCACGTGCAGTATGATTTATTCTATCAGCTAATATTTGTGGTCTTGGTAATAGTGATATCGAAGGATTAAAATTTTTCTAAAACAGGGGAATTTTATGCAATAGATTCAGGGGGTGGAAAGAAAAGCTGGGTCTGGTAGGCCTGGGAAAGGGAACTGAGCCCTGGGAATGAACGTCGAGCTTTGTCTACACCTGTGAAATCATCATATCATAAATAATATGATTGTTAAATATAATGATTGTTTGGTAATTGAATATAATTATTGTTTAATCACAATAGGAATCATGAGAAACAATGGAATTGTAACAAGAATCATAAGAAAGGATGTTTGGGGGGTCCTGATGAAAACAGCAAGAATACATGCTTGGATAAAATCAATGTATGCAATAGAACAATATGGGTTTAATAATTAATATATAGCTATGTAACAAAAAGGGTATAAAAACATGTCCATCTCGAATCCATGTCGGAGTCAGATTTGGGTTTGTACCCCTGATTCCCAGAGCTCTTCAATAAAAGCACCTGCATATAATCATCCTGTGATTATGTGTTTCTACACTAACACTATGACTTTGCATCTGTCATTTCCATAATTTTGTATCTTTCAGAGGAAGCAGCACGGTTCATTTGAACTAAGCCCTTCCTTACACAAGTTGTGTGAGAGCTCTGCCTGCTGTGAATGCATGAAGTGAAGAATTGAACTGCTATGGAAAGTGCACACTATTTAACTACACTTCAGGAAAACAGCTAGTATATATGCTCATTTATGAAGGTTAGTACCAGCATTTGAATTTTTCCTGTACTATATCAAATCCCCAATAGGTTTTGTAATTGTATTTTTCTTTGTATGCTGACGTCCCTGGCAGTGACATATTCTGTGCTAAGTGCTGGGTTGTATGCTGACGTCCCTGGCAGTGACATATTCTGTGCTAAGTGCTGGGTTGGATAGCTTGGTTTGGGGAGATGCCTTTAGTTTATGGCACACACGGGTCTAAAGAAGGTGTCTGGGTGTCCCTGTGCTCTGGCACCAGCTGAGGTGCAGAGCACTTCTAGGGCTGCCTCCAGATGTGATGGGCTGAAGTTACAGCAGTGCCTGCTGCCAAGCAGCTGCTACGACCTGACAAGGAACAACTTGGCCTAATATAATAAACAGAGGCCTCTTCATTTCTTACTAAGACCCAGAGTCTGATCAAATGGGTTCTTCATCCTGTTGTCATCAGTGAGTCACAGGGTTAATCTCTACAAATGTCCCACTTTGTCTGCTTCATACCTGCCAGCTACATGAGCCATGATATCCTGCTGCTCAACTTCCTTGAGAAAAGCTGACATTTCTCTGGAACAGGGTTCTTCACTAACAGTTGGACTCAAAAGTGGCTCACTGATGTCTCTCTAATTCCCAAGGTATTTCAGATCTACAGCTGCCTTTTAGGGATATACCCAGCTGCTCCTTTGATATCTGTGGAATCTTCCTCAACTACCATTCCCAGGGTATTTTTTGGGATGTTCTGTGTCTATTTTTAGGGTGTGTTTGGATTTTGGGGTCCCTCCCCTTTCCCAGGAGGTTTTTGGGGTGCTCTGTGTCTGTTTTTGGGGTGTGTTTGGATTTTGGGGTCCCTCCCCTTTCCCAGAGTATTTTTGGGGGTGCTGTGTCTATTTTTGGGATGTGTTTGGATTTTGGGGTCCTTCCCCTTTCCCAGGGTATTTTTTGGGGTGCTCTGTGTCTCTTTTTGGGGTCCCTCCTCTTTCCCAGGTGTTTTTGGGCTGTTTTTGGATTTGGGGTCCCTCCCTTTCCCAGGGGTTTTTGGAGTGCTCTGTGTCTATTTTGGGATGTTTTTAGATTTGGGGTCCCTCCCTTTCCCAGGTTATTTTTGGGGTGCTCTGTGTTTCTATTTTTGGGCTGTTTTTGGATTTGGGGTCCCCCCCCTTTCCCAGGTGTTTTTGGGGTGCTCTGTGTGTATTTTTGGGGTGTTTTTGGATTTGGGGTCCCCCCTTTCCCAGGGGTTTTTGGGGACCCCCCTCACCTTGTTGTACCAGCAGCAGATGCTGAGCTGCCCGCACAGGCAGTTGGAGGAGGAGCAATCGTCCTGGCAGGTGCAGTGCTGGGGGCAGAAATCACCCAAAATCACCCAAAATTCAGCCCAGAATTAATAAAAAATCACCTCCAATTTACCCAAAATTATCCCAAATTTCACCCAGAATTTACCCAGGATTAACACAAAAATCACAAAAAATTCACACCAAATTAACACAAAAATTATCCCAAAATCTCCCAAAATTCACACAAAAATTATCCCAGATTTACCCAAAATTATCCCAGAATTCACCCAGAATTTACCAAAAATTATCCCAAAATTAACACAAAATTTACCAAAATTTATAAAATTCATCCCAAAATTCACCCAAAATTAATACAAAAATCACCCCCCAATTTACCCAAAATTATCCCAAATTTCACCCAAAATCACCCAAAATTTACCCAAAATTCATCCCAAAATTCATCCCAGAATTAACACAAAAATTATCCCAAATTCATGCCAAAATTCACACAAAAATTATCCCAAAATTCACCCAGAATTTACTGAGGATTAACACAAAATTCACCTAAAATTCAACTAAAATTTACCCAAAAATTATCCCAAAATTCACACAAAATTTACCCAAATTCATCCAAAATTCATTCCAGAATTCACCCAAAATTACTACAAAAATCACCCCCAATTTACCCAAAATTATCCCAAATTTCACCCAGAATTTTCCCAGGATTAACATAAAAATCACCCAAAGTTTACCCAAAACTTACACAAAGTTAACCCAAAATTTACCCAGGATGAATCAAAAAATCATCCAAAATTCACCCCAAAATCTCCCAAAATTATCCAAAAATTATTCCAAAATTAATACAAAACTTACCCAAAATTATCACAAAATTATCACAAAATTGTCACAAAATTATCACAAAAATCACCCAGAATTTACCCAGGGTTAACCCAAAAATCACACAAACTTCACACAAAATTCATACAAAATTTACCCAAATATTAACATAAAATTCACCCAATATTAACACAAAATTAACACAAAAATCCCAGGTGTCCCCAGATGTCCCCAGGTGTCCCTCAAATGTCCCCCAGCTGTCCCCAGGTGTCACCAGGTGTGTCCCAGGTGTCTCCAAATGTCCCCAGGTCAGGTGTGTCCCCAGGTGTCTCCAAATGTCCCCAGGTGTGTCCCAGGTGTCCCCAGTTGTCCCCAGGTGTGTCCCAGGTGTCCCCAGATGTCCCCAGGTGTGCTCCAGTCCCTCCCAGGTGTCCCCAAATGTCCCCCAGCTGTCCCCAGGTGTCCCCCCAGGTGTGTCCCAGCTGTCCCCAGGTGTCCCCAGCTGTCCCCAGGTGTGCCCAGGTGTGCCCAGGTGTGTCCCCAGCTCACGTTGTTGGTCAGGGTGACGTCGGCCCCGCGCGTCAGCAGCCGCCGAATGACCTCGATGTGTTTGTGCTCGGCCGCAGATGATCGGGGTCCAGCCCTCGTTGTCCTGGGGGTCAGGCAGGGGTCACTCAGGGGGGGTCATTGACCCCCCAGTGACCACCCCTGACCCAGACCCAGATGATTGGGGTCCACCCCTGTTGTCCTGGGGGTCATTCAGGGGTCACTTGGGGTCACTCAGGGGTCACTCACCACCCCTGACCCATCCTGACCCCCACTGACCATCCCTGACCCCCACTGATCACCCCAAACCCAGGCCCAGATGATCGGGGTCCAGCCCCCATTGTCCTGGGGGTCACTCAGGGGTCAGTGACCACCCCTGACATCCCCAAACGATCCCTGACCCCCACTGACCATCTCTGACCCCCACTGACCCCCTAAACCCGGACCCAGATGATCGGGGTCCAGCCCCCGTTGTCCTGGGGGTCACTCGGGGTCACTTGGGGTCACTCAGGGGTCACTGGGCACCCCTGACCCTCTGACCACACCCAGAACACTCAGGGCAGTCCCTGACCACTCCCAGGACACTCTGAGGACGCTAAGGACACTTGTGGGACACTCACTGGACACTCTCAGGACAATCCCTGGACACCCTCAGACACTCAGGACACTCCCAGGACACTCAGGACAACCCCTGGACAGCCCCAGGACACTCAGGCCACTGAGTGGACACTCCCAGGACACTCTCAGGACACTCCCAGGACACTCAGGACAACGCCTGGACACTCTCAGGACACTCAGGACACTCTCAGAACAGTCACTGGACACTCTCAGGACAATCACTGGACACCCCAGACACTCAGGACACTGACTGGACACTCTCAGGACACTCTCAGGACACTCCCAGGACACTCAGGACAATGCCTGGACACTGAATGGACACTCAGGACAGTCACTGGACAGTCCCTGGACACTGAGTGGACACTCAGGACAATCCCTGGACACCCGCAGACACTCAGCGCACTCCCAGGATGCTCAGGACAACACCTGGACAGCCCCAGGACACTCAGGACACTGAGTGGACACTCCCAGGACAGTCACTGGACACTGAGTGGACACTCTCAGGACACTCAGGACACTGAGTGGACACTCACCTGTGCGTTTACATCCACCTGCCCCGTGCTCAGCAGCAGCTCCACCATCTCCAGGTTCCCGTTTTTGGCCGCGTGGTGCAGGCAGGTGGAGCCGTCCTTCTCCTGTGACATCATAGAGAGGGGAGGTGACGTCACACAGGGCGTGGGGATGTCATAGAGAGGGCTGGTGATGTCATACAGAGAAGTGGTGACATCATACAGATGGTGGTGATGTCATACAGGGAGTAGTGATGTCATACAGGGGTGGTGACGTCATATAGGGATGTGGTGACATCATACAGGGGAAGGTGACATCACAAATCGCACAATAATCTCATACAGGGATTGTGATGTCACAGGGAACACAATAATGTCATGCAGGGTGCTGTGATGTCATAGAAAACACGGTGATGTCACAGGAGGCACAGTGATGTCATGGCATCGTGGCGTCACAGAGAGCACGATGACATCATACAGCATGCTGTGATGTCACAGGGAACACAGTGATGTCATAGAGGGGTCGGTGGAGTCACAGAGAGCACGATGACATCATAGACCGCACTGTGATGTCATAGATTATGTGGTGATGTCATAGGGGACATGGTGACGCCATAGAGAGCACAATTATGTCATTGAGGGGACGGTGAGGTCACAGAGAGTGCAATAACATCACAGAGGGCACTGTGATGTCACAGAGAACACGGTGACGTCATAGGAGGCATGGTGACAGCATAGAAGGCACAGTGACATCATACAGGGCACCGTGACATCACAGAGGGTGTGGTGACATCATAAAGGACACGGTGACATCACATATAGCACAATGACGCCATAGAGGGGACAGTGCCGTCACAGAGATCGCAGTGACATCACACACGGCACTGTGATGTCACAGAGAACACGGTGACATCATAGGAGGCATGGTGACAGCATAGGGGTGGGATGACGTAACACAAGGGACAGTGACATCACAGAGAGCACACAATGACATCATAGAGAGCACTGTGACATCATAGAGCATGTGGTGATGTCATAGAGGACATGGTGATGTCATAGAGAGCGCTGTGACATCACAGAGCATGTGGTGATGTCATAGAGAGCACTGTGACATCATAGAGCATGTGGTGATGTCATAGAGGACACGGTGATGTCACAGAGAGCTCTGTGCGGTCATAAAGGGCACTGTGACATCACACAAGAGGAAGTGACATCAACCGGGGCAGCGACACCATGGGGGGTGTGGGAAGTGTGGGGGTTACCGCATTGCGCGATGACGTCACGGTGACGTCACTGGCCCGGTGGTGACGTCACCTTGCTGTAGACGCAGCCGCCGCGCAGCAGCAGGTACCGCGCTGCCTCCAGCTGGTCGTGCGCCACGGCCTCCATCAGCGGCGTGCGGCGCTGCTTGTCCACGGCGTTGATGTTGGCGCCGGCCTGGGGGGACAGAGTGACCACTGAGTGGCCGCTGACCAGTACAGACCAGTACAGACCAGTACTGACCAGCACTGACCACCCATGGTCATCTCTGACCATCACTGACCCCCCCCACCCCCAGTGCTGCTTGTCCACCGCACTGATGTTGGCGCCGGCCTTGGGGGACACAGAGTGACCGCTAAGTGACCACTGACCAGCACTGACCAGTACAGACCGGTACAGACCAGTATAGACCAGTACAGACCAGTACTGACCAGTACTGACTGCCACTGACCACCCATGGTCATCACTGACCCCCCCACCCCCAGCGCTGCTTGTCCACAGCGTTGATGTTGGCGCCAGCCTGGGGGACACAGAGTGACCGCTGAGTGACCACTGAGTGACCACTGAGTGACCACTGACCAACACTGACCAGCACTGACCAGCATTGACCAGTATCTCAGGTGTCCCCAGCTGTCCCCCAAGTGCGTCCTCAATGTCTCAGGTGTGCCCACCTGCAGCAGCAGGTGACAGATCTCCAGGTGTCCCCAGGTGTGCTCAGGTGTATCTCACATGTCCCCAGGTGTCCCCATGACCCCCAGGTGTATCTCAGGTGTATCTCCAGGTGTCCCCATGTCCCCCAGCTGTCCCCATGTCCCCCCAGGTGTCCCACCTGCAGCAGCAGGTGACAGATCTCCAGGTCTCCCTCTTCATTTTCTCAAGAATTGCGTTTACAATGTTTTAGTTACTATTGACTCAATCTCTTTTCCTGGATCCTCTTTGGTTTTGGAATTATTCTTGAAAGGCATGTTGGATTTGTCTTTACAAATGAGCTGTGGATCTGCTGGTAGATAAGACCAGCATTGAGGGATAAAAGAAACAATGGGATGGATTACAGTGATTGATGAATGGAAAGAGAAAATTGCCTTTAAAAACAAAGTGTAGGTTTGCTGATAAGTGAAATAGGATATTGAAAGAAGAAAAAAGCAATGGAGAAAAGCTGTGACTTCTATAAGAATTAAGAATTAAAAGGGGGGGTTATAATTAGAGGGGAATCACATGTGTGAGGCGTTCTGGGATGTCTGTACCTCTCAAGTACTTCCGTGAATGGAAAAGGAGATAGAGAAACATGGCCGGGAAAATAGGGTAAAAAGGAGGCTGCGTCCTCCAAAAATTTGAGAGATCACAGACGAATGGCCCATGGCCTCTCCCTTTATTCAAATAAAGCAAAGCAGAACTCTTCTGTCTCCTTTTTGGACATAAACTTCTGGTGTTTTTGGATTAATTTTCCTGACATTCTCAGTGACCTCACTGCTTGTCCTTGTAACCTAATTCTGTAATTCCAATGATAAATGGATGTTTTTGCCCCAGCAGTGTTAATTTGCATTTCTAAAGCTCCTCCCCTGGCTAACTGGAACCCATGTTTCTCTTGCACAGCAGCCATTGCATGACTCACATATGGCCCCCCACAATCTGCTTTTCAATTGACATCTTTAGTGTTAGAGAGTCAAGACATTATTTGATTCTTGCGAAGATGTGCAACAGAAATAATTTCTTCCACACATAGCCCGGGTGTGCAGAGAAAATCATTCCATGACACGGGAATTGCACTGGATTTTTCCGAAATTTCATACAGTCTGAGTCTATTGAAATACATTGGATTGATGTTCATTCCTTCCAAGTTGTGTAGTTCTTAGTATCTAGTTTACTATAGGACCCGGATTTCTTTGCCTCTGATTCTGTCCTTCTGATGTTAATTTGGTCCCACTCCTGGATTTCCTTCTCAGCTTTTTCCAGACCAGGTGTCTCCAGCAATGCCCGGGGCTGTGTCTGGGGTGGGTGTTCCTTGATGTTTGCTAATGGCCGTTGATGTTTTGCTAATGGTCGTTGCATTTGTGGGTGTCTTTTGGGCTATTCCCAGTTTGTTGGGATATTAAACTGATCTCTGTTGAATGCCATAACATTCCTTAAAAAAACTCTTCGAAATTCCTTTCCCCAATGCAAAAGCAAACCTAGCCCGAGTCCAGAATTAAGATTTTTTTTTTAAATTTAGATTTTGTATATTTTCCAGCAGTCGAATCCCAGGCAGCCCAGTGTGTGAGTGCAATGGAGAGCCAGAGTGGAATTGTGCCGTTGTGTTCCCCAGCAGCTGTGGCAGTGCAGGCACAGAAAGCAGCGAAGCTGCAGCAGTGGCAGCAAGGATTGGCCCCAGTGGCTGGAGATGCCAAAGGAGGGTGCCCAGGCAGAGGATTTGAGCAGAGGATGTGTGGGCAGCCCCAGGGGCTTCCCCGGATGTGGAGCCCTGGCTGCTGCTGCGTTGCCTTCAGTGCAGGCTCAGTGGGGCCTCCCATGCTGGTGCTGCAGCTGGGAAGTGCAAATCTGGGGCTTGAGAGCCCCTGAGCCCAGGGTGAGGAGTCCCCCCGTGCTGAGCTGTGCTGGGGCTGTTTCTGTGCTCAGGGACACTTGGGATGGGTCACGGCACTTGGCCACCAGTGGTGCTTCTCTGCACTCCTTAGGCAGAGTGTAATCTTGCTCTAATTCCCTTTCCTTAATCACAGCGTGTCTTGGAACTCTTTTTCCTTCTCCTGCCCTTGCAGACCCATCCATGAACACATTTTGTCCCTCAGGCCAGGGAATCTCTCCCAGCCTGGCTCTGGAGCTCTGTCTCTTGAATGCAGCCATGGGTTTGTTCCCAGCCCCTGTGCAGGCTGTTCAAACAGAAGGCTGGGTTAAACCCTTCCCCTGTCCTCAATTCTAAATCCTCCTGTGCCACTGAACAAGTTTCATTCTGTAATCACCGAGCACTGCTCATCCATGTAGAGGCTCTTTTGGTTATCAAAGCTTTAACTTGGTGCCAGAACTTGAACTGTTTTGTTGGTAATTTTAACAACTGCTGTTGTTTCTGCTTGTCCGGTTAGAGATATTAGTAAAAGAGCTGTTATTCCTGCCCCCTTATCTCTGCCTCAGAGTCCTTGATTCAAACAATTATAATACTTGGGGGGAGTGGAATTAAAGTCTCTATTTCAAAGGAAAACTTCTGTCTTTATCGGCAGACACCTGCCCTTCAACCAGGACAGTACTAGAACACACACACAATTCCAATTTATTTTCTGAGTCTGGAAGAGCCATGACTGGGGCACCAAACATTTTGGTTTTATTTAATTTTCTGAAGTTATGCTGTTTCTTGAATCCATACCACAACATTGAGGCTGTCTGGTTTTAAAAACTCATACAATATTCTGGCTCAAACAGAGAATCCTCAATCCAGGTCCTGCAATTTCTTATTAGTTCTCAGAATTCTCAACTCCATTTTATTGCTGGGTAACGTTACTTGTG
This sequence comes from Oenanthe melanoleuca, assembly GCF_029582105.1. Taxonomy (NCBI): domain Eukaryota; kingdom Metazoa; phylum Chordata; class Aves; order Passeriformes; family Muscicapidae; genus Oenanthe; species Oenanthe melanoleuca. The sequence continues at coordinate 59,159 of NW_026612656.1, forward strand.
AGATTCCCAGGTCCTTCTCTGGGTCAACACAGCACAAACCTTCAGTCAATACATGTGGCAAATATTTAACCTTTTCCTTTCTATATGTGCTTTTTTTTCCCCAAGTACTGAAAGATGCTTTTTAGCCTGAGCATTCAGCTATTTCACAGAGGCTTCTTCTACTTGGCTGAAGTACTTGAGAGGTACAGACTTCCCAACGCACCCACTGCATCCCCCCCTTAATATGCACCCCACTTTTGTATAGCTAACGATATTCATGGCTCTGTTAGGTCTTTGTTCTCCTTCTGAGAGTTCATGAATTTAGCAGGACGTTGGCTGAGCAGCAGTCTGTGTGGTCAATTAACAACATTTTCTGAACCCGATGGCTTCTGCTGTCACTTCCTTATGTACCCGTCCCTGGCCCTATGTCCAAGGGGATTCCCAGCATCTGTTTGTAAAGACACTTTCCTGTTCTTCCTTCCATGGGGGTCCAGGCAGAGCCGCAGGTCCCAGCGTTCCCCACCTGGACCCCACCTGCGCCCCCCCGGGCCCCAGCGCCCCCCACGAGGGGAATTTGGGGAGGTGGGAGGGGGCAGCGCCAAGGCCGGGCCCCCCCGCGCTGCCGTGGCGGGAGCGGCTGCAGTGGGGACCGAGTGCGGGTGCGAGCGGCCGAGAGCCCAGCGCTGCCCCGGCTCCATCCCTGCCCCTGCGCTGGGATGCTGTGGGTGTGGGGGGAAGAGGGAGCTGGCAGTGGGTGCTGGGGGCAGCAGGAGAAGGGAAGGAGAAGCAGGGTTGAAGAACAAAATGGTCAAATGATGCATGTGGGAGGAGAAGGTGGGATTGTGCAGGAGGAAGAGGAATAGTAGAAGGAAGACAAATGTGGGAAGGGCAGGGACACAGGAGAAGGAGGAGCAGAAATGGGAATCAGCACAATGTTCCACCCCTCCCTGTGTCTATAGCCTCTCCCCCAGTCCCATGTGCATTGCTTCCCACACATGCAGCAGGTTACAGGGGAGGGAGATCTATGATTTTTACATAGGTCAATCTTGGTGTTTCTGAGGTTTATTGGCCTAAGCATTGTTGCTTTGGTTTTTTGCAGGGGCTGAATCTTTATATTTTGGAGGGGATTAGGGCTAAATCTCTCTGTTTGCGGGGCTTTTTCATCTGTGTCTTGATATTTGGAGGATTTTTGGGCTGAATCTTGGTGTTTTGGTAGTTCCTACAGACACAAGATGCCCAATGTCTTCCTGAGTTGAACTTGGGCTGTGGAGAGTTAGGGAAAAGCGTGCGGAAGATATTGGGATGTACGGTTAAGATAGTGTCCTAGTTTGGACAAATTTAGGGGAAAAAACCCCCTGAAGAGCTTTCCAGGGAATAAACCTCCAATTTTTTATCCCACTGGACTTAAGAAAAAAATATTTTACTCAGGGGGAAAAGTGGAAAAAACCTATTTATTAACACATACAAGAGAAACACTTCCCAGCACAGATCCAGATGACAAAAAAAATTTTCACTGAGAGAGAAAGAGAGACGTGGATGATTCGATCTTCACTGGAAGGACGAGATGCTTCTCTGGCCGGTGTCCAGAGGCAGGCCGCAGGGTTCCTCCAGAGCGAGCTGGTGCTGATCCTCGGGAGGTGAGGGGGGGGAAGGGAGAGGGAGAGAGAGAGAAAGGCGAGAAAAAACAGCCAGCAAGCCTTAAACAACAGCGAGCTAAAACAAATGATTCAAGCAATATAAAGCCAAAAAATCAAGGAAAAAAACAGCTAACTAACAAACCAGGCAACGAACTACTACCACAGCAGCGAAAAGCCACGAGCAGCAGCAGCCAGAGCCAAGCGAGCCACGGCAAGAAAGAAAAAAACCAAGGCCAGTCCACAGAGTCGAGCCCAGGCGGCCCCTCCCCTGGGAGCAGACAGCTTCATGGCCAAGGGGGGGCAGGGTGAGAATTCAGTCAAAACACCAACCCAGGACAGATAGGAACCCCTCTCCCCTCAGAAATCCACTGCTCCGGATCTAAGCTCACAGCCGGACGTAAGCTAGGGAAAATAACCACCACTATCTAGGCTATAAAGACCCTTGTAACCCCTCAATAAACGCCATTTGCTGTCCACCACATTGGTGTCCTAAAGCTAATGAACCGAGTGACCCTGGGTTAGGGCCACCGTGCCGGACCTGAATCAGGCCACCAGACAACAAATTGGTGCCGAAACCCGGGACAAAACGTCGGGAACCGACCGCCCGGATTTTGGGGTTCGCCTGACCAGGACCCGGCGACTGCAGCGCTGGCGAGTGCAGTGAGGGTGACGTCCCCTGGACCAGCGAGGAGCATGGAAGCTGTCGCGAAGGTCGTAAGTGAGATCCACGCTCAGTGGAATATTGATTGTAAGCTTAAGGATTTTATTCTCGCAGTGCCGAGGTTGATTAAGCTGGGGGCTATAGAGAGCCCGGTAGAAATTCTCCATCCGGACGTATGGGATAAATGCACCACAGCCCTGGCTGAGGACACCATGTCCTCCGGCTCAGAAAAACCCCTTAAATCATAAAGCAAAGTTATCCAGGCTTTGCGGGCTGCTCGGCAGGAGCAGGAAACCTGGAAAGCCGCGCGAACTTGTTTATTCGCCACGCCGCAGCTGGGGATCGGGGCGGCTACTCAAACCGCGGACCCAGCCAACCGCGCAGACGCGCGGTCCCCGGAGCTCCCTCCTCACCCTCCCGGTTCGAACTCACCGCCACCGGAGGCGGGGGACCGCGCGCGAGCATTGTGGCAGGGGCTAACGGAGGAGGCACAGAGTGCTGCTATAATATCAGAGCTCGCAGCAGCAGATAAAAAATCTCCACCACCTTATAAATTTAAAAATAGCGCCAAGCCTCGTGGCGGGGGGAAGGGCGCTAACGCGGGGGGCGGACATGCAGAGAGCTCGCTGAACAGCGCAAGCGCAAACGAGCAGGAAGAAGGGACAGCCCCCGAGGCGGAGCGTAAGACCAATCACAGAGCTCATTTTAAATCAGGTCCATATAGGGCAAGAACCTCCCCCAGCAGGAGGCGGGGGGATCCCAGGGGGAGGGAACGGTCCGGCCCCCGGGGGAAGGGGCGAGGGCGGAGCCCGAGAAAAAGGCTGAGCAGCCCGGAAACGTCCAGTCAGTCGACTTCCGGCTCTGACTCTAACCAAAGCTGGGACAGCCGGTCGGAGGGATAGTCGGAAGAGGAACCTGACATCGGCTGCAGCTTTCATAAGAAGGGAGCCGCAAAATATAACACCACTAGCTATAACCCTCCGGCATGGGTTAGGGGGACACCAGACACAAATCGAACCCCCCCTTACAGACTGGCGTAAAATAAAAATAGCATGTGCAGAGTGGGCTCCGTCTGCCAAGTTAGTATTCCCAGTCAGAGTGGGGGGTGCTGGCGGAAACCAAAGAATGTATTTCCCGGTAAACCCGAAGGATGTGCAGGCTATCGTGAAAGCGGTTGCTGACAAAGGAATCAATTCTGCCATGGTTTCCAGACTTATTTGCGGGCGACTCCTGGACTCTTTGTATCAGGGTGGACGCGAGAAACAAGACTCAGACGCTCTGTAAATGCTAAAAGCTACAGTTGCAGTTTATTATAAGGGAGTCTGCTAGGACCTGCTCGGCACAGCCACGTGCAGATTAAAGAGATAAAAGGGGGAGAGAAAGAGAGAAGAAGGAAGGTAGAGAGAGAGAGTAAAGAAGAAGGGAAGAGAAGAAGAAAAGAAAAGAGAAAAGAGAGGAAGAAGAGAAGAAGAGTAATGGGATAAAAGGGTATTGGGGTAAAGGGAGAGGGAGAGGAGAGAAGAAGTGGGAGAAGAAGAGCAAGGAGCAAAGATAGGAAGAGAAAAAGAAAAAAAAAGAGAGTGACTTCCCGTTTGTAACACAATAAATCCACTTCCATCATGAATATTCTAATCCCTAAGAACCAATCTAATACAAAATACTAATTCTATAGCATTTACATACAGCCTATAAGAAATCTTACATTAGCATAGCATGTGACATTCTAAACTCTAAGATCTAATCTTTGGGTTCGGGTCAGTCTTTTGTGTCTTTTGGCCTTGCCCTCTGGCCAAAAGCATTGTTTAATTAAAAGTGGATTAGCTTTGGTGAGCCATCCTATTGTGTTTATGGTAATTCAGTAACTAGAGATTTCCTGTTTTACCTTCCCCAACAATTCCCAAAATCTAAGCATTCATATTTGCAAAATTCCTCAGTTTCATCTTCTCCAACACTTATTAATAGCATTTTTGAAGGCAAAGATATGCTCCCCTTTAATATTAAACAAACTTGCAGATTAATCTTTGATGAGGCAGGGATAATCGGTTTTAAACAAGAATGAGAGGACAACTGTGCGAAGCAGCTAGCCCTAGTAATTGGGAAGAACCATCCTCTCCATGGCTCCAGCATACAGAGGCTGATAGGCAGAGACCCAGCCATGATTACCCCACAAGCACAGGCAAAGGGCCTGCGAGCCCATGAGGTCATGACTGCCACCCGTGCTGCCCGAAAAGCCATCCGTACTGCCTCTAAAGCAATAGCCAGACCATCACCATGGTCCACTATAACGCAAAGCGAGAGTGAAAGCTTCACTCAGTTTGTAGATCGTCTCCAGGCAGCTTTAGACTGCTCAGCACTGCCCTCAAAAGCAAAAGAACCAGTGCTAGCAGACTGCCTGCGCCAGCAGTGCAATTCAGCCACCAAAAACATTTTAAAATCGCTGCCACCTGGGTCTAATATCGCAGCCATGATCAGACATGTAGCAAAGGAAAAACACCTCGCTCCCATTCAGGCAGCTGTTCGCACTGCAATAACCAGTGTAATGGCATGCTCTTTCACTGTGTAAACTCAAAACAGAAATCACAGCTAACCATAGCTCCAAACACAAAACACAAATGCACAAATCTACCTCCTCTCTATCCAATCTCTTAACCACACCAACCCTCTCCAATCCATTCCTCAGTGTGTTAAATGCAACCTTTATATCGTTAAATCAGTCCAACCCAAACCTCACAGAATCATGCTGGTTATGCTATGATGCACAACCCCCTTTCTACGAAGGTGTTGCCCTCAATCTCCCACTTACCTTTTCCAAGTCAGACAGTCCACGCCAGTGCAGATGGGACACCCCCCGGAACAGCATTACCCTAAGCCAAATCACGGGCCAAGGCAAATGCTTTGGCAATGCAACCCTGGCAATGCAGATGGGCAAAGTCTGCCAGGAATTCGTCAAACTAAAAGGGGGGAAGTTCCAGTGGGTGATCCCAGCTGCATCGGAAATATGGGTCTGTCAACAATCCGGAGTAAGCCCGTGTGTGCTCCTTGACAAATTCAATCATTCTACCGACTTCTGTGTCCAAGTTTTAATTGTCCCCAGAGTTCTGTATCGCCAGGAAAAAAAAGTGTACCGCCTGCTTAAGGAACCCAACCGGCTCCACAAGCGAAAAGTGTTGACAAGCATCACCATCGCAATGCTCCTGGGCTTAGAAGCTACCGGTGCTGCAACAGGCGTCTCGGCCCTCGCAACACAACATCAAGGCCTGGCCCAACTGCAGATGACAGTGGACGAGGACTTGCAAAGAATTGAGAAATCCATTTCTGCCCTGGAAAAATCCCTCTCCTCACTCTCGGAAGTCGTCCTCCAAAACAGGCGAGAACTGGACCTTCTGCTCATGCAGCGAGGAGGCCTGTGTGCCGCCTTAAAAGAGGAATGCTGCTTTTATGCGGACCATACAGGAGTCGTTAGAGACTCCATGGCCGAGCTAAAGGAACGACTAAACCAGAAAAAAATGGACAGAGAAGCTAAACAGGGCTGGTTTGAATCGTGGTTCAACCAGTCCCCATGGCTCACCACCCTAATTTCTACCTTAATCGGCCCGGTCACTATAATCCTACTAACACTAATCTTCAGGCCTTGCATATTTAACAAATTGGTGCTATTTGTCAAAAAGCGTTTAAAAACAGTTAACATTATGCTTGTCGAACGTCGACAACTGCTTTAAAGTGTGCCTGTTACTAACAAATTTACAATTTTATACTAACTTTACTAACCCACGAAAAATTTGTGATATCTACACTTCATAATTTCATATAAATTTTACTAATCATGAGAGAGGGGGGAACTGTGGAGAGTTAGGGAAAAGCGTGCGGAAGATATTGGGATGTACGGTTAAGATAGGAACACCTCTCCCCTCAGAAATCCACTGCTCCGGATCTAAGCTCACAGCCGGACGTAAGCTAGGGAAAATAACCACCACTATCTAGGCTATAAAGACCCTTGTAACCCCTCAATAAACGCCATTTGCTGTCCACCACATTGGTGTCCTAAAGCTAATGAACCGAGTGACCCTGGGTTAGGGTCACCGTGCCGGACCTGAATCAGGCCACCAGACAACATTGGGCAAATAAGAACCCCTGACCAAGGCCCTCTCCTCTTGTTTTTTCCCTCAAACCAGGATTTTTCATTCCCAAGGTGTGGGTGGATGGAGAAGGAGGAAAAGCCCCGGAGATTCCTCCCAAGGAGGGGCTGCACACCCAGCCCAGGGAGCTGCAATGAGGAGGAAAGACCCTCCCTGAGCCGGGAAGGCGGCCGGAGATGCAGGCAGAGCTGAGAGCTGGTGGAGAAGCCTCATGGAGGGGAGAAGCCCCACAAGTGCTTGGAATGTGGGAAGGGTTTCAGCTGGAGCTGCCATCTGATCGAGCACCAGAGGATCCACACTGGGGAGAGGCCTTATGAGTGTGGGAAATGTGGGAAGAGCTTCAGGAACATCTCCCACCTGATGCAGCACCAGGTGATCCACACTTGGGAACAGCCCTACACCTGCTTGGAATGTGGGAAGAACTTTGGGCAGAGCCCCACCCTGAGAGTCCACCAGTGGATCCACATTGGCGAGAGGCTCTACCAGTGTCCTGTTTGTGATAAGAGGTTTCACACCAGCTCCCATCTCCTCCTACATGAGCGGATTCACACAGAGGGGAGGCCCTTCCGCTGCCCCAACTGTGGGGAGGGATTCAAGCACAACTCCAATCTCACTGTCCACCGGCGCATCCACACTGGGGAGAGGCCCTTCGAGTGTCATGAGTGTGGGAAGAGCTTCTCACACAGCTCTCACTTGACCCAACACCAACAGAGGCATCACTAAGGGAAGCCCTGTGAGTGCCGCGAGTGTGGGAAGAGCTTCGTGCTCTGCACCAGCTCCATTCCCCATGGGAGGGTCGGTGTTGGATGATCCCCAGTGACCCCTGTTGGGCAGAGCCCTGATGATCCTTGGTCCTGGTGATCTGTGTTGTGAATACACCTGGTGGAGCTCTGCATCATCTTGTCTCCCTGTGGGCACCTGGATGAACACAGGGACAGGAACATCCATCAGAACGCAAACCGACATTGGGAATTCCTTGGGGAGAATGGATTTGTTGACTTTCAACCCTGGCAAATCTTTTGTGTTCAGTCCTGTCTCTCCTGTAGACATCCAGGAATACTGAATAGTCTTGGAGGTCTTTTTCTATGTGGTGATTTGTAAAGATTTCCTGAAATTTTTTACCTGTCAAGATCTGGTCAGTCTCCCTTGTATCTGACAAGAACCAGTCAGTGTTGGATTTTTAATATTGACGCATTGACACATTATTCTAATTTACACTCTGCTAGCTTTCATGTTTTGCGATTCTTCCCTCAGTGTTGGCAAACTCTCCCAAGGAGCTAAATCCAGCCCCTGCAGCTCTTGGGCACCATTTGGGGGTCTCAGAGGGGTCTGCCATGGGGGTTTTTGCATCCCCAAAGGAGTCAGGGAAATACCCTGGACTCCCACAGTTTTGGACCCCTAACCCAGGCAGGGAAGAAAGGGGTTGTCCTCAGCTAAAGGCTGGGTGTTTGTTGTTTGTTGTTGACTACTTGGGATCACGAAGAGACAAGCTGTTTTGTAACTAAGGTAGTACCTCCCAAGTAGTGTGGTCTCTTCACCCGCTCCAGGGACGAGAAGGGAAACACAGTTTTAGCTGTGCTTTTTGTGTAATTTTAAGTGTGCCTCCCTGAGAGTGGTTTTAGTCCCTTCGTAAAAATGTCCGAAGAAGATAAAAATGCTTTTTATGCTTTGCTAGCTAAGTACAAAGCCAGACCCTCCCAAGGGGGAGAAGATTGGGCATACAGTAACTGGTTTAATTTAGAAAATGTGATTGATAGGATACATTCTTTGCAACATGAAACAAAATTCAAACTGGGCAAAAATAAGACCATTCTCTGCTCAGTTTTGGGGGCCTGTCTTACGGCAGCTATAGAAACTCGCTTTACGCGAAGAAGTGAAGAAAGAGCAATTATTGACTCCTTACAAAATTTAGTGGAAATTTTGCAAAAACAATTAGATGAAGAAAGGAATGACAATCATGCTTTGAGAGATGAGATTCATTCTTTAAGAGATGAGAATCATTCTTTAAGAGCTGCCCTAAGACAAGAACACACCAACACTTTAAAACACACTGATTTGCCAAAAGAAACAGAAGAGAAAGAAACTAATCAAATATATCCTCAAAAAGAACTGACTCTGATGAAAAATAGTGGGGAATATTGCTGCCCTAGCTTGAGACCTTTGGTTAAAACAGAATACAATTTTATCAATGATGAGAATTTTGACCCACAAATAACCACTACAAAAATCCTGTACACTGCTACTAAATTATCAGAAGAAGCAGCTAGTGGGTACTGGGGACATGGAAGTTTCTTAACAACAGAAGTCAAACGTAACTTACGGTCCTCAACTCAGCGTGCAGTTTATTGGGCAGCAGGGCTTAACCCTTTGGAAAGGGGAGACCTTGTAGCTTTAGTTGGTACTCCTGACCAACTCCTAGAAAACATTCACAAAGCTGCCTGCTTGCAAATTATACATGAAATAAAACTCACTGCTGGCTATAAATCACCTATGCAATTACCTGTAAAACAATGCCCTCTTTCCTCTGGTACCAAAGAAGGGCTCAAGCCGGTTATACAGGACTTGCAAAACTCCCCTGTATGGCCAAACCAAAACCACAAACCTGACAATGGGGCTGTTTATCAATATATTGGTAATACCCTTGTGGGAAGAAATGAAATAGAAGTAGTGGGGGATACCCAACAAAAAATAATCTCCCATTTAGAAGGCCCTAACTTGCAAATTGCCTCAGAGAAAATGCAAAAACCTTCTCAGGAAGTGAAGTTTTTGAAGACAGCCACTACTGAGACTGCCCCCCCTGACGGGGTGGCCCAGAAATTCTCAGTAACAGAAGGAACTGTAAAAAATCTGGCAATAACAGAAACTGAGAGCTTGGGTAGCAGCTATGACAAACCTGTCTTGGTAATTAAAGTAGCCTCTGCTCTCTCCCCCAAACAATCTTTGTTCACTAATTTTTTGTTCACTAATGTTGTTTCTGCTGAACAAATTATTGCTGGGGGACGGGGTGGCTCTTGGGTTGGGTTGCTGATGGTTATTTGGAATGTTTTCTAGCTTGAAGCGCGGAGTGCCTCCTTTGTCTGCAACTACACTGATTCTTATCCTGTGTTTAAAGGAGGTACAGAGTGGCTCCCTTTTTAGCAGCAAATTATTGGGAAGTTAACAGAATTCCAGTCTGCATTACATGCTGAATAGTTCCATCATTTTAACCTCCTGCCTCTTTGTGGCAGATTCTGTTGTGTTTACTTTTCACAGAATAATACCACGGAACATGAAGATTAATTGCTGAATCCCTCATCAAACCTGTATATTTCGTGAAGATTCAAAATCAAAATTGAACTGTTGTACAATTTTCCTATGAAATTATGTGTGGTAAAAACAATATAAAATACTGAGGGGAACTTGATATTAATGTTATAACACCTACTACCCAACCACTGGTTATACTGAGCCTGAAAATTTTTGAAACTGGACCTTAGGAAATTTGGAAAACTAGCCAAAAGCAAATATTGTTTAAATCAGCATGGTCTTTTAAACAAGTCAAATTGCCAATGCAAGACCAAGAGGATCCTCTCAAGAAACAAACAAGAGACATAACCGGTGTTGTGGGAACAAGATTGGGAATTTTGAATAGTATTGATTTAGAAGTATTAATGAACAAATTGGCTAACATTTCTTTAGCTCTCTGCTGTATCCAGGTTCAATTGTGGATGCAGTCAGTTGCTGCCTCAATTATACGAGAAGTGGAGGAAACCACTTTTCCTACTGAAATTTGGAGAATAATTTGGAATAATGTTCATGATTTTGAAAAAGAATTCCAACCCATCACCCAGTTTTTTGAGGCAACTCCACCAGTTTTCAAGGATTTCAGATCTGTTTTAATTCCTAGCGTTATTATACAGTGGCTGGCGTTGTTGATAGGCCTGCTCTACTTAGCATTCAGAAACAAGGGAATATTGGCTTGGTTAACAACCCTGATACCTACCCCAGGGACTAGGGATGTGGCCCCAGAGTCTGCTCCTGCCCCAGGGACTAGGGATGTTGCCCCAGAACATGACCCTGCCCAAGGGACTAGGGATGTTGTCCCAAAGTCTGCCCCTGCCCCAGGGACTAGGGATGTGGCCCCAGAGTGTGCCCCTGCCCCAGGGACCAGGGATGTTGCCCCAGAACATGACTCTGCTCCAGGGACTAGGGATGTTGCCCCAGAGCCTGATGCTGCCCCACAGCCCACTGCAGAAATGAACCACCCAGAGTGGGTGGGAGCTCTAGTGAAGGATATTAGCCAGGTGTTGAAGGAGCAAAGCCAGATGTTGAAGGAGCACAGCCAGATGTTTAAGGAGCACAGCCAGATGTTGAAGGAGCACTTTTCTTCAGCTGGTGAGAAACCCTCCCCCTGCCCTAAAGAGGGAGAGTCAGATGGTGCTGCAGTGGAACCCGTAGATGTTGTATCTGTCCAGGTTCCAGCCGGATCACAGGGGCAGCCACAGCCAGTAGCAGTTGCCCCTGTGGAAACTAGAAAATCTAAGATCAAAACGAGGCACCTAGATAATGGGGATCAGCCAACACAGCAGTGGAGGTATTTGAGAAGGGAGAGAAGATCATCCAGATTTTGCTGGGAGCTGGTTTTGCCATTAAAAAGAGCAAAGTCAAAGGACCTGCCCGAGAGATCCAGTTCCTGGGAGTGAAGTGGCAAGATGGACGGCGCCAGATCCCCACTGAGGTCATCAATAAGATCACTGCAATGTCTCCACCAACAAGCAAGAAGGAAACACAAGCTTTCCTAGGTGCCATAGGCTTTTGGAGAATGCACATCCCTGAGTACAGCCAGATTGTGAGCCCTCTCTACCTGGTCACCTGCAAGAAGAACGATTTCCACTGGGGCCCTGAGCAGCAGCAAGCCTTCGCCCAGATCAAGCAGGAGATCGCTCATGCAGTGGCCCTTGGCCCAGTCAGGACGGGACCAGAGGTAAAGAATGTGCTCTACTCTGCAGCCGGGAACCATGGTCTGTCCTGGAGCCTGTGGCAGAAGGTGCCTGGTGAGACCCGAGGCCGACCCCTGCGACTCTGGAGCAGAAGTTATAAAGGATCTGAAGCCAATGACACTTCCACAAAGAAGGAAATCCTGGCTGCCTATGAAGGAGTCCAAGCTGCCTCAGAGGTGATTGGCACGGAAGCACAGCTTCTCCTGGCACCCCGACTGCCAGTGCTGGGGTGGATGTTCAAAGGAAAGGTTCCCTCTACCCACCACGCCACCGACGCCACATGGAGCAAGTGGATTGCCCTCATCACGCAGCACGCCCGTATTGGTAACCCGAATCGCCCTGGGATTTTGGAGATAATTACAAACTGGCCAGAAGGTGAAGATTTTGGTCTCGCTGACGAAGAGGAGCAGAAACAAGTGACCCGGGCTGAAGAAGCCCCACCGTACAACCAACTGCCAGCAGATGAAAAATGCTACTCCCTTTTCACCGACGGTTCCTGTCGCATTGTGGGGATGAACCGGAAGTGGAAAGCAGCCGTATGGAGCCCCACACGGCAGATTGCACAAGCTACCGAAGGAGAAGGTGGATCAAGTCAACTTGCTGAGCTCAAAGCTGTTCAGCTGGCCTTGGACATTGCTGAGAGAGAGAAATGGCCAAAGCTCTACCTTTACACTGACTCCTGGATGGTAGCCAATGCTCTGTGGGGGTGGCTGGAGAGGTGGAAAAAGGCTGATTGGCAACGTAGAGGAAAACCAATCTGGGCTGCTGATGAGTGGAAAGACATTGCCACTCGGGTAGAGAAGCTACCCGTGAAAGTCCAGTCATGTGGATGCTCATGTTCCCAAGAGTTGGGCTAATGAAGAACACCGACATAACGAGCAGGTAGATCAGGCTGCACAGATAGAGGTCTCAAAGATAGACTTAGATTGGGAACACAAGGGAGAATTGTTCCTAGCTCGATGGGCCCACGATGCCTCAGGTCATCAGGGCAGAGATGCCACCTACAAGTAGGCACGAGACTGAGGGGTGGATCTAACCATGGACAGCATCTCCCAGGTTATCCACGACTGTGACACGTGTGCTGCCATCAAGCAAGCCAAGCGGGTGAAGCCGCTCTGGTATGGGGGGCGCTGGTCCAAGCTCTGGGCTCGGCCTGGAGTCCGGCCCAGGTGCCCCGGCTCTGCGGGGGGCCCAGCTCGGCACCCCGGCTCTGCTGGGGGCCCGGCTTGCTTGGGACCCCGGCCCCGGCTCTGCGGGGGGCCCGGCCCGGCCGCATGGTCCCAGACCCCTCATCCCTGACCGCATGGCCCCGCACGGCCCGGAGCTCCCCTCTCCATGTGGCATGGCCGAGCAGGGGGGATCGGGGAGCCGGCAAAGGCTCTCCCTTCCCCCTTCCCTCCTCCTTGCAAGAAGAACTCATTTCTACTTTTACCTTGGAAAGTGTAAGTTTTCCCAGAATTTGTAACACCATGTTTCAAAACAAGACGATTATATCCATCTAGGAAATCTTGTACTTGTTGGTTCATGGTACCTTCAAAGAATTCTTCTTGTGCTGTTTCAGGTCCAAACACCTAAGTATTACCAAGAAATATTTATACTTTGAGTAATTATTACAGACTTTTAAAGAATCTTTTAAATTCTCTTAGTTTATAATCTTAAAGACTATAAAGGTAAAAAAATACAGTGTGCTTGATATTCAATAATGTAATTTAAAACAACCTATACCAGAAATAATTTAAAAACATTTGAAGACAACTCATTTACTTGTGAAAAAGTGAATCTCTGTAGCATTGGTCCTGAAGTTTTTTCACTTAGTCGATTCAAAAAGTGTTGGGGGGTCTTCAGTCCAATATTTGTTGAGTCTTCAAGTGAAACACAGTCCTATTAAAAGGAAACAAGAAATGGAGGCATGAAGAGATTTAAAAGGGCTCAGCTTACAGGAAAAACAAACAAACAGCAGTTTGCTCGCTAGATGTCCAGGGCAGAATCTGCCTGGCAGAGGCAGGACTTATCTTTTATACTCTAAACTACGTACTAGGTATTTACAAATGACCCCCAATACAATACAATCTTGTTACATGGTCCAGATCTGTTCTCATCCAATCTAAAAGTGCCAGCGTGTCACCCAGCATGGATGACACGGAGAAGGAGGAAGAGGTATCCACACCCCCAATTCTTCATCTTGGCCACGTGTCCCTTATCACAAACATTCTAGAAATCTGCTAATTCTACATTCTAACAGTCTAATTTACACTCTATTTATTTTTGTGGCTTGCATTTCTTCTCTCAATGTTGGTAAATTGTTCTAAGGAGCTAAATCCAGCCCCTGAGACACCTGGGTCTCATTCAAGGATCTTTGGAGACCCCGCCAGGGGGGTCTTAAACCTTCCAGGGAAGCCAGAGGAATACTCTGGACTCCCACATCTCCCCTCTCTGTTTGCACTAAAAACACCTCTTTTACAGCTTTGTCCATGGCATGCCAAGTGCACTGAATGATGCATGGCAAAATGACGAGAACTACAAGCCCCACTAATATATAAAATCCTACTTTCAAAATTTCTTTTTACAAAGGTAAAAGATCAGAAAGGTCAAACAGACCATCCATCCTTGATCCAGTAACTTTTTCAAGCTTTGCCACACCTTTCTGCAACTGTCTTACGTTCTTCTGAGTTGATTTTGAATGATCAGACAAGTTCATGCAGGCAGGGATAGCAGCCAAATTCTGTCCCTACAAAAAATGTTCCCAGCAGTAACTGTGCTAAAACTCGGAAGGATGGTTTGTTTGAGACTACAGTACAATTATTGTATACATCTTGATTCAGAGTAACATTCATTGTTTGGTTCTTTGTCACTCCTGAAACATTAAATACAATACAGAAGTCCATTCTTGTTGAAGCAAAACATTTCTAATTCTTCTGGTTCGAAAGAGGCCACAGGGAGAAACTGAACCCACACATGTCATCTGTCCACAGGAGTTCTCACAACTCCCATCACCCATGAAGGGATGCCCTCTGGAATGGGCCATTTTCTCACTGGCAATCCCACCAAACATGCCGAAAATGGCTCTCCTGGCCTGGAATGTCCCAAACAAATTGTGTCCAACCCCGCTGTCTCTGCTAAATTTCCCCAACCCTTCTCCCTTGGCTGCATCACTGATAAATCTGCTTTGTTATCTAACATAGTTGCGTTTGGGCCCAATATGGTTTCATGTATTTTGTAGGAATCCATCTCAATCCTTCATCTGTGAAAACACAAGCACAATCTTCTCCCCACATGATTAGCTTGAAAGGCCCCTCAGTTTTACCCGCTTCTAAATTTCTGATCAAAACCAAAGGATTTTCTTTTAGCTTTGCTCTTGTATCATTTGTAAAATGTCTTATAATTGGTGGAGTTCACTCTAAAAAAGAACCATTTAAGAAGTTTAATACATAATAAAACTTTTGTTCAACCACATGTGAGGCATAGCTTCTGTCTCCCCCTTTTTTGTTTTTCTAAACTTGCTCATAAAATGATGTCAACTAAAATATAAATGTTTTTCAGTTTTCCAAAAAATTCGCTTCGGCAGCACATATACCAAAACTGGAACGACACAGAGAAGACCAGCATGGCCCCTGCGCAAGGATGACACGCAAATTCGTGAAGCGTTCCACATTTTTAGTTGTGTTCATATTTCCTAGCTTAGAGTTATTCCCATTGTATTATTCCAGCTGGTTTTATGTTTCCCGCGCGCTCCCTGCCCGGGGCCGGGGCCGGGGCCGCTGCAGCCGCAGCCCGTCCGCCGCGCCTCCGTCCGGCACGGGCCGGCCCCGCCCTGTGGTGACTCATTTCTGGCCCTTCCACGCTGGAATCACTGCTCTGTGAACTAAATCTTGGCCTTCGTGCCCGCATGCTGTGATGCCTGTCTACATTTGAGTGTCCCTGTTCTGTTCCTGTCACTTCCGTGTTCGGGGATGTTGGCACCTCCAGGCGCTGCGCCTGCGTGTTCCCTACGCTTAGGTCGAACCACGCATGCGTCGCTGGCTGCTCCCGGGTCGGGCTGTCCTTCTGATTCCCCTCCCGGCTGTGACCCGCCCCCCCGGGCGTGGCTGGCCCCGCCGCCGCTCCTGTGCCGGCAGCCGAGACCCGCCCCGTCCCCGGCATGGGCGGCGCCACCCCCGTGAATCCCGCCCGCCGGTCCCGCCCGGAGCCGCCTCCCCCCGGCCGCGAGAAATTCCCCCGCCCGCCGCGTCTGAGAGCGATCCCGCCGCCCCTGGGGGTCGCTCCGCCTGGGTTCCCCATGAGGCGCCACTGACCAACGGGGTTTTTCCGCGGACAATGAATCGTGCTCACATCCCCACCCCCCTTTTGGCTGAGAGCCGCCCTCACGGTCCTGCGTTTCTGCGTCCCGGCCGCCGCCGCAGATTGTCCCTCCCTGAACATGCCTGCGGCTCCACGCACCGAGCCCGCTATTTCTGGGTTCCGCGCTTCCCGCGAATCCCCCGCGCGGTTTTTCCCGCGCTCCCGGGGTGCCGGCACCGTCGCCGCGGCCGCACTGCCTTGCGTTATAAGGATCGAAACCGGAGTCACAGCCCCCCGCTTTTTCCCCGCTTTTTTCGCGGTCCTGTCCCCCTCCCCTCTGTCCCCCACGGCCCGGGGAGTCGTCTATAGCGCCCTCCCACCTCCTGGGGTCATGTTTTCTGAAGGGGTGAAGAAATAAAAAATCCGAGTTCTTTAACTCACTTGGAAATATTTTAAACTTAATTTTTCCTGACCTTGCTGCTGGCAAGACCTTTGCTGAACCGGCTGCTGCTGGCATGGCAGCTATAAACTTCCCTCCCCCAGCTCATGGCTAAGTGAGAATCCTTCCCCAGTCTCTGAGGGACTTTAATTGCTTTCTGCCAAGGAGAGACTGGATAAAGCTACACTTTCGGGAGTCCTTCACTCCCTTATCTCTCAGAGTTACAGACTGATATCAATCACAATTAACTTTTTGCCAGAATCCTGCTGTAAATAGCACATTTGTTTCTGTCTGTGGGTAACGAAGCTTCACCCACACAAATCTCGGAATTCCTTCTCTGTGACAGAGACAGGATGAACAAAAGCTAAAACTTTCAAAGTGGATGCTAAAGTGAGCTGTTCCTTGCTGAGAGTTCTGCCTATAGTGTTCCTATGATGTATCTGAATCTGAACCGTCTTACCCAAAAGCAATTTGTCCAAAATCGATTCGGAGGTTCCTGAAACCAACCAGCAGTGCACAGGAGCGAGGCTTCCCGGGACACCTCCTCTCCGACTCGCGTCTGGACCGCGGCTTTTCTTGGCAGAGGGCCAAAAATCTCCTCCACAGTCCTTTTCAATGGCGTCTTCTCGAGCTGGGTTTTCCGGGTCCAGGGGTCTGCACCCACCTTTGCAGGCTGCAGCCCACCCAGAGGACGCCAAATGTCACATCCTGAGGTGTCTCCTTAGACCTGAGATCACCTCTGGAGGACATGCAGGTGGTTTGGAACCCAGCTCTTTCCAATGCCCATCGATGAGAGACTGCAGGAGGCTGTTCTTAGAGGTTTTCTTGGTTGTTTATTGTTTCTTATCTCAGGAATGCTTGGTCCAGCGAACAGCAGTCTGCTCGCCAGATGTCCAGGGCAGAATCTGCCTGGCAGAGGCAGGACTTATCTTTTATACTCTAAACTACGTACTAGGTATTTACAAATGACCCCCAATATAATACAATCTTGTTACATGGTCCAGATCTGTTCTCATCCAATCTAAGAGTGCCAGCGTGTCACCCAGCATGGATGACACGGAGAAGAAGGAGGAAGAGGTACCCACACCCCCAATTCTTCATCTTGGCCACATGTCCCTTATCACAAACATTCTAGAAATCTGCTAATTCTACATTCTAACAGTCTAATTTACACTCTATTTACTCTTGTGGCTTGCATTTCTTCTCTCAATGTTGGTAAATTGCTCCAAGGAGCCAAATCCAGCCCCCGAGACACCTGGGTCTCATTCGAGGGTCCTTGGGGACCCCGCCAGGGGGGTCTTAAACCTCCCAGGGAAGCCAGAGGAATACTCTGGACTCCCACAGATAACTTTGACAGCCCATTTGCCAACAAAGGGCAACATCAAATAGGAAAATTCCAGAGTTAAGAATCTTTGGATTTATCTCCCAGCCTCAAGTAAACAAGCAGAGATTTTTGTTTTTGTAGTGCCTCTAGATTTGTCTTGCTTCACACTCACTCATTTTTTTCTCTGCAACCCAAGGACATGGTGCATCTAAATTCTTGTCACACATATGGAGGTGAGAGCAATGGCAGATACAGATCCATGGGAATTTTTGACCTGACCTGCAGTCCTTATATTTATGTAACATTGCTGTGCATAAGGGCTTCTAACACTGCTTACTCCAGTACCTATTCCTGACCTGAGGCAGAGAGCTACAGCACAAGCTTAGATAGGTATAAATAGGTATAGAGGTGTTATACCTGGAATAAAAATAACTATTCAAGTATCTTTCTCCTACAAGCCCCCACATGTTTCACACTCCCAAAACTCATCCAAGAATTTTAACTAAAAATTGTCTCAATTGTTCCAAAACCCCAGGATACTGCCACCAGAACATTAATAATCCATTTTATGCCAGTCTGGGCCAAAACCTAGTTGATAAATCCCCAAGGTAGTCAAGTTACAGTGCAACTTGTGGTTTGAAAATTCCTGTTGCAGCCTGCTGTGCACTTCCCTTAGTGACAGCCAGCCCAACAATGCTCCAAATGAAAAACCAGGTGGGAGGCACTGAGCTGAGCACTGGTCTTTTCATACACCATCACCATGTGGCAATTCAGGCTGGGAACACAAGTGTCACCAGAAGAACATGTGCATTACATTGTGGCATACAGATATTCCCTGTCTTTCCTAGCACACACACAGGTATCTGTTCAGTCATTAGAATCTCTCCTCTAATTTTTTTTTAGATGTTTTTCCCCTGTGCTCTCAGACATCCTAATTTAAGTCATCAAAAATTCAGGAATTTACCAGTTAGCACATTGAAACATCCTTATTACTGAAAAGGAGCTGGCAGTATTGTAACACAGCTGCTCACCATTTCAGTGGGACAAAACAAAATAATTAGAAGAAAAATATTCCTGATATTTAACTAGCAATTTATTTAAATAGCTCACTATTGCTATTTTATGGAAAGACAATTGCCTACTAAAATATAATCAGTCATTTCAAGTATATAGTGTTATTCCTGCCTATAATTAAAAATTACTCTCAACACTTAAACTCCACCTTTATTTAAGATCTTATGGCATTTTTGATGCAGAGCATTACCCCCTCAGAAATCCAGCCACTTTTGTGAGTGATCCACTCCATAATGAGTTAAACTTTGGAACAAGGAGCCAGAGAGAAAATATGAAGCAAATGAAAAACTTAATAGTAATTTAATTAATCGTTTGCCTTTTGTATAACATCACACTAATTACACTTCAAGCTGGTTCACATAGGTGGGGAACTAAGCTCCAGTATTTATAGCCACATAATTTTTCAGATGAAATTTTATTTAAAAAGAGTTGCAACAAAATTGGCAGTATTTGATCTTTTACTACATAAAGAAATCCTACACCTGTATATGTTGAGATGTCAGAGACATTTAGAAATAAAAGATAAAGGTGAAAAATGCACTTTGTTCTCATTCCTTTTCAGTTAGGCAGGTTTTCAGAGAAAACTTTTCCAGTCTTATGGATCATGGTTGTGACAGATGAAACGTCTGTGCAGAATTTATTTTTCTTGCAGAAATAACATTCTACCAGTTGTGCCAGGAGATGGCAAGTTTTATGGGCTTATTTCAATTGAAAACATCTGCACTAGATAATATATGCTGCTGGGTCACATGTTAAATAACACTATTATATGTGACTGCATATAACAGCTGTTTTGCATCTTCTTTATAATGGTTTGTAACTAAGCATAATTGTCTTGGATCATTAAGTGAAGTTGCTGTAACATTAACCCTTAATGCTTTTATATTTCTAAGTTTTTCAGTTAAATAGGTTCTGATTCAGGTGCAAGCTTGATAAGAGCCATTTCCAGAAATACAACTCAGGAGGTACTTATGTTATATCTCAAGTTCAAAAGGCTCTTTCAAAGCACCTGCTTGCCTCCTAAAATCTCAGATGCCCACAGATTTTTTTAATCCAAGAATTCAAAACGATCCAGTTTTCTGTTTCTAAATACATCTGTCCTAAAGGGCTCCTTTCCAAAGCTATGTGCACCTTATTTGAGCTGATAATGTCTGCAGAGTTTTCTCACCCAGTTTTGAAAACCCAAGTTGCCAGAGCAGCCCAGATAGTGGATGAAGTCTGCAAAAATTGGTGGAGCATTGATAGAAGGCAAGCCCACTCCCACCACCATCACAACTTGCATCTTTCCAGTTAGGCACATGCTTGAGCACCTTAATGGATTATCTGGTAACTGTAGCTTTCCAGACAGTTTTTTTAAGAATTGACTAAAAATCTGACATGCCTGAAAATCTCAGTATATTGAAGCTAGCCCATGGTGGAATTCTAATGAAAAATTACCATGAGTCTTACCACATTAAGACCCCCTAGGTTTGAGTAAATAATAGAGAAGGAAAGTATGAAATAGAGAGGATGTTTCATACCTCACTTGCCTTCAAAAGTTTAAAATGTCACAATTCTAGTTATATCAATTAGGGGGTTGTTGAAAAACGAATCTTTCTGCCTTCCCAATCCTCCCTTGTTTATGAACTAAATCTGGAAGTGCTTTTCTAGATAAGAGTTACAGCAATATAAGACTGGTGTATTTGGCCCTCCCCCCCAAGTATTTGTAACGTTGGAATCCAACATATTCCATTGCATGATAAAAGATTATTGGGCTAGAAAAAAAAAAAAGAAAACATCTTAGAAAGCAATGTACCTCCTCTAAACACCTGGCCACAAGTTGTGGGAACAGGTTTAAAAAAGCATGGATGCAATCTTCTTCAACACATGCTGCCAACCAGGAATCTTCTCACCATGATCTATGCACAGCTGGTTTTCTTCTGCTAAATGAAGGCATTGATGATTCAATCCACAGGGATTTGCTTTCTGGGAAGTCTCTCCTGGAGCTGATAAAGGCTAATGATTGGGAGTTGTTTCAGAGAGGCATACACAGTGTCCCTGCCAGGCTCCAGGGGCAGAGATAATGGATTGTCCTTTGCTTCATCACTCTAGATCAGTCCTGTTCTAACAATCACAGGAATGAGAGGCGCTGAACAATGAAACCAGGCATATTATTGTACCAGATGGTCCATTTTAGAACAATTCACATACAGGTCTAGAATGAGAGGCAGCTTCAATATTCACTAAAAGCATTTTCAGGCTGTTCCAACAGTTTCAGTCCTGTTTCCTTACTTTGATCGGAACTGCAGAATTTTTATGTGTTAGTTGCTTTCAGGATTTAATCTCATTTGTTTAACAGCATTATAACTTCCACTGGCAAGGGTTTATTAATTTATTTTGACATTTATATGGGCTGCAGTCACATTTGTTTCACTATCCCAATATCTATCACAATGGAACTCAGCAAGATTTTCTCTTAGCAATCTCCCTTTGTAATTAGAGGTATTACATCCAGTCTTCTAATCAAACTGGCAGAAATGCAGTGGTTACATGTAAATCATTTTATGTGCATTTCCAAGCTAGAAATCTGAGAAGTCCAAATCCAACAAGCTTTCACATGTATTTTAACTCAGTGAGTTACTACTAGTAACTTCATGGTATCTATTTCAATTCTGAGTAACAAAAATAGTTTTGTTTAGGACACACAGCATGGTTCTCCATTTCCTCCCCCTCCCAAGTCACTGTGTATTACATGATATTGCCTTTGTATTCAACATGATAATATAACACAACCTGACAAACAATGGGATGGGAAATACCGGAAAAAATATTCATATTTTTTCTTTTTTTTTTCACATTGGGTGCTTGCTGCTATTTGGCTCCATCTTAATTCCAACTTTGGGCAGAACTTATAAATAATAACATATAAATAACTCCATTCTTCAGGATGGCCCTCCTCAAAGCAGCTAGACCATCTGCAGAATCACATCCCTGTACTATTTCTAAGCCATCTGTTGCTGGGATATTTTGCTTGATGCATTCTTTGTGGTGAAAGAATGTGCATGTACCTCTTGTTCCCTTTCTTCTATCAGTTGATTCAATAAGAAATATGAGTGACCTGTAAACAGGGCAGTAAAACAATGTTCTGTATTAATGCTAGTTGGGAATGAGATTTCCTGTAACATTTGCATGCTCCCTGAGATGAACCAAATATGCAAAGAATTGCAGGCCAAGCCCAGAGACAAGTGTGATTAACCTGATTTAACAAGTATGATCACAGAGAGGGAGAGGTCTCTCTGACAATGGCACAAAGAGGTTCTGTGTGTATTTAACACAGCTGCCATCTAAATTCAAAAATGCCATGGAATAACTAGGGATAAGAAAAAGGCTGATATCTGTGTCTGGGAGGGACAAACAAGCTGTCATAACAAAGCATGAAGTCAGCAGAAATGTTGTCTGAACTATCATGGGCTGGCCTGTGACAAGGAAAGGACAACAGAATTTATTGGGAATCAAATGCAATTCTACTAACAACATTTTGGCTCCGAGTATGGACCTTTTACCACATCACACTGATTTAAGAGGAATAAATTGCACCACTTAATTAAAAAGAAGAGAGAGAATACAAAAGGACAGAGGCAGGGTTAAAGCTGACATTGGAGAGCTGTAATTTGCAACAAAAATCTGGAAATCAACATCCTGCTGGCAAGACACCCCCTGAAATGAATGAGGTGACAAATCCATGTGTTGTCAAGAGGGTGCCTGTACCTCAGCTTGTGTTAAGAGTCTGCTATTTTAATGAAACAAGCTTTCAGGATTAGGTACAAAGTCAGAGAGTTCAATAAACTTTTTGTTGGCTCATCAAAACTGAAACTCTTTGCAAGCAAAGGATCCAGTTTCTACAAGGATCCTCACTCCTAAAAGCTGTTTCTTTATTATTATTTTTACTGTGGAGGTATTCTAGTTCAGAAGGACTGCCTTAAAATACAGAAGCACTTGGAGGTTTGATGTGAAAAGGATTCTGTACTCTGAACTCCCAGGAAATTAAGACAAAATTCTGCTGACCAAGTCCTTTCCTCTGCCTAGGTTAGTAATTCAGAAACATTTTTGAGAACTTCAGCATTACATCCCTGTTCAGAATAGGAACTAGTCTGAAACCTTTCAGGATAGGAAGCCCACTTTTGTTTTGTTTTACTGAGGATCTTCCACTGTTGCCAGAAAGTCTGTTTTCACACACAATTGTTTTCCTTCACAGTCTGCAAGTGACTAAACACTGCACAGCTCTGTCAGAGCTGGTTTGAAACAGAACCATCTGAACAGAGCTGCTGTTAACATTTCAGAGCAGTATAGAAACTAGCTTTGTCCCAATTTAGGGGTTCTTTCTACTTATTTATTTTTTTTTAAATAGGGAAAAAAATGGCAAACAGATCAAGGATATAGCCAGGATCTTTAAAAACTTTTCATGAGGAAATGAAGCAGAGGGAGAAAATGTACTTGCTGAGGAACAGCAAGCTCAGGGTAGCAAGAGTGGATGAGAAGTCAGGTTCAGATAAGGAACAGATTTTACTCCTCCTCCCTCTGCTGAATCTCCTTTCCAATATTTGTCCATGGAAGGCTTTTCTGTAGAAACCAGTCAATACAGGGCTGGAAAGGACCCAGAAAGCTGATCTGGAAAACTCCATCTCTCCAGGTAGGATTGGTTCTACTTGCATGGTCCTCCCAGCAGCTGCTCCAATGTGCAGCAGCTAAACAACCCCTTTCCTTCAGTATGTTCCAATTAATGTTTTCTTCACTTTTCCCTAGATCATCTCCTGATTCAAATCTCTGGTTTAGCTCTTGCCTCACCAGTTCTGGAGAAGATGGCAGAACTACACCACGTGCTTTACAAATATGACCCTTGCTTACCTCTGTACTATAGTCTTCTTGTTTTTTTGTTTTTTTTTTTTAGCAAAGCATGGAACTGTCATGTTTGTTGTGCCATTAACTACAGCCCTTTATTTATTTTCCCTTGTAACAGACCAGTGATAATGGGTACAACTAGGAGATAGAATCTGATCCCCCAAAGCTTCTATTGACAGTACTTCTGAGACAAAAAGGGAGGACAGATTAATTTTCAGGTGTCTGGTACAGCAACAATGTGATCTTCCCTTGAAAAGAACAAGTTAAATACAAAGTCACTGAGTTGCAGAAAAATGGAAATTCCCAAGACATCGGGAGTTTTTTGTAAATCACTTTTTAGAGAATAACAGTGAAACAAAGGGATTTATAGGTCTAGTAATTTTGTCCTTCATAGCATAATTGCCATTACTATTCTGATTCCTAAAGGGTCTGATTTTATAGAGGTGCTGAGCAGCTGCAGTTTTCATCGATTTCTAATGGAACTGTAAATGATCAAGACTTTTGAAAAATCCATACCCACTGTGATTCAATCCTTACAAAAAAAAATACTCTCAGACAACTTGAAATGTAACTTGAAAGTTATTTATTTCCCACAACAGGTATTTCCAATACAATTCTCCAATAAATAATAAATCACAAGAAGAACATCCTTCAAAACATTTTCAAAACATCTGATATCTAGCAAATGCTTTGCATGTCTAGAAAGTGTCTAGGTTTTTTTTAATCTTTTGGAGAGTTGTTTTCTAGTGTCAACAGTCAAAGATTTGTTCTTGGATACAAGCTCCCTCTGTGCATGTGTCTTGGCAGAGCTTGGTAGATAATAGAATGCAGCCTGAACCTCCTAGAGCACTCAGAGTTTTTAAAAATCACTGGGTCACATCTCAGGAGGCTGTGCAATACCCTGAAGCAGACACCACATGCAACAGGTTTAACACTAGAAGTATTTATGAACCTTTAAGTGGTGTATTTTTTTAATAGCTTTAACAGGTAGCAGGAAATAATCCCAGCCTCTCCTCTGCTGAGCAGATTGCTTCTGAAGTCACATTATTTTCTGTGTTTTAGAAATTAAAGTTTGGATTTAAACAGATGCTGCTTTTGTTTTGCGTTTGGAGGGATGGGATGAGGACAGTGAAGTGTCATTCTGACACAGGAGAATAAAACATGCCTGACTCCTTCATTGGCAAAACTGTCATGGTGCTATTAACTATAAAGGAAGAAAGTAAAGCAGAAATGAAAGCAATAGGCCATCATTTGAATAATGCACATTTGAATGAATAATTAGGCACAGAACAACAGGAGCAAGCAAATGTAAACACCAAAGGGGATCTCAGTGGAGTCTTAAATCAACACCTGATCATACAAAAGAGTTTGCACAAATACTATTATTAAAATATATTTACATATTTTACATGCTGCCATGAAAGAAAATTTGCAATGATAGATGATTTATAACAATTTATTAGATCAATAAGATGAGATTTGGTTTGTGAAAAAAGCTGCCAATTCCTCACAGAAAATGTTCTGAGAGCAGATGCACCCTCTGTTCACCATGCTGCAAATAAGTTTATTGTACTGAAGCATTTTACCAGATTCAACTTTTTGGTGGCTTTTTTTTTTTTTTTCCCCTTAGGTGGGAAGGTTTTGTTTGTTTTTCCATAATTAAAATATGCTGGTCTTCCAGAAAAATTGCTTAAACTATGTCATATTTCTCACAGTTCAACATCAATAATGAATAATCTCAAGGCAAACAGTCCTCAAAAACACTCTGAAGGGGTAAGCTATTCATTGAAGAGATTCAGGGACTAATGACAAATAAAAATGGCATTCACAGAAATCAGGACTAATTCATGAATGATTCACAAGCAGAAGAAACAGTGGAATCCATAATTAATATTCTTTACTTCAATAGCTAAACCACAAGAAAGAAAAAACCCTAAATTAATGAAAAGTAGTGACCTGAGTTGCTTACAAAATAACCAAAAGACACTATAGAATAGTTCACAGTATCTTAGGAAAACTAAGACTAAGGATATGACCAGATAAATTGCAAATTATAACCTGTCAAGTAAGCTGATTGATATTCCTTTGCTGCACACTAAATTGTTCCACATTTGCATTCTGTGCATTGTTTTCTGTTGGAACCTTAAAAACATGTTTTTTAGACTAGATCTTTGGGAATATAAGGGAACACTTTTTGAACAAGAACAATAACTAATTCAAAATGTTCCAAAATGCACCCTACCACTGATCTGTCCTAAAACTGGAAAAAAAAAGGAAAAAAACAAAAGCAAAAACAAAAACAAACAAACAAACAAAAAAAAAAAAAAAAAAAAAACCAAAAACAAACTAAAAAACCCCAAAACCCCATGAAATAAACATTGATTGCAACTTTAGCATTAATTTTACATTTAACTTATTCTTGATAAGGAAGGTAATTTAAAATAATAACAATAAAAAATCAGAATGTTTTGCTTCACAAAATATTCAAAAATTTGTCACACTGATAAGGTTAAAAGAAGAAAAAATAAAAGAAATCTTTGGATTTTCTTCAGATTAGACGGTTCTTACCAAATCTGCGTCTAAGAACAGAGTCAATAGAGATATCATATGATTTGTGTTTCAATTGAAAATGGAATTTTAAAATTCTTGTCCATTTTAAGTTTAGTTGAAATCATAAAAAAAAAGTTGAAAAAGAGGAAAAAAGGAGAGATAAATAAAAGAAAAAAAAAGAATACTTTTCTCCAGGAAACAGATATTAGATACGCTAATTTATTCTAAAACTCACATTTTCTTCTTCTTAACTAATTCTAATATGAGTTTTCCTTATGCCATCTCTTCCACCACCATCACTACTCCTTGGAATAATGTTATAACTCAGTGTGCTGGCTCTGGCTGGGGCAGGGTTGATTTTCCTGCCAGGGCTGTGTTTGTGCTGTGCTGCACACAGGGCTGATAGCACAGAGATGTTTTGTTGTTGCTGAGCTGGGCTTGCACAGAGCCAAAACCTTTTCTGCTTTGGTGCTGCTCTGCTGAGAGGGCTGGGGCTGGATTTGGGAGGAGGCACAGCCAGCACAGGTGACCCCAGGGATATTCCAGAGCCTGTGACATCCTGCTGTGTGTAAAAAGTGGGGTGAAGAAGGAGGAGGGGGAATG
Organism: Oenanthe melanoleuca; assembly: GCF_029582105.1. Taxonomy (NCBI): domain Eukaryota; kingdom Metazoa; phylum Chordata; class Aves; order Passeriformes; family Muscicapidae; genus Oenanthe; species Oenanthe melanoleuca. Next base: position 85,697 of record NW_026612656.1, read on the forward strand.
TTTGCAGGGATGGTGTTTGTCTTCCCAATTAACCACCACAGGTGATGGGGCCCTGCTGTCCTGGAGATGGGAAGCAGAGAGTTAATTCCTTGTTTTTCACAGCTTGTGTGGTTGTTTTTTGCTTTCTCTATTAAGCTACTTTTATCTCAACCCACGAGTAATCTCACTTTTACTCTTCAACTCCTCCCCCAGTCCCATGGGCTGTTTGAGGCTTGGTTAACACAACAGTTATCCTACAACTTTTTTCTTCTCTCTCTCTTTATCTTTCTATTATCCACCATCAGAATCTCTACACTTCACATTTTTAATACCAGTCTCTATTCCAAGAGTGCTTTGTGAAGCACCCAATAACATTTAATGCTCTGTGTTCCCTAAAAACCCAATAAACTCTGCCTTCATTCCTGGGGAGACTGTCAAGCCTCTATCTATATACCAATATATCTATATCTATATCTGTATCTATATCTATATATATCAATATCTACAGTATTTTCAAGGAAAATGAAATGGAGGCATTTTAAATGAATTTTGTTGAATTTTCAATTGGAGTAGAAATAGTTAATACTGAAAGGTGAGTAAAATACTGTAGGGAAGATGAAGCAAGATATTTAAGAATTTTTTGTGACTTGCTTATGGCTCAGCCTTCAAAGTTCATCCATTTTTTCTGCTTTTATATGTCTTAATAGAGAGTCAGTATCCCTTCCATCCAGAAAAGTTGTTTTTTAAAAAAGAAAAAACATAACCATATTATTTCTGTGAGCCCCAGTCTTCCATGATGAAGTTTCAAAAATTTATCTGAAAACAGAAACTGGGCAAAATTCAGTCAAACCTCTGCAAAACTTGGAATCATTCTGATGCAGAATGAGAACACTGAACAAACTCCAAGAAATAAAATGCATTCAGAAATGTCAAGAGGTCCCATTTTGACATATTCAGTTAAAACATCTGAATTTATTAGAAATAAGTGGTTCTGTTACTCAGTTTTATTCCAGCATAAAATTTCATCTTCTTATTCTCTCAATCCAGTTTTGTCTTCTGCTTCCATAGCAGGCTGACAGACAGGCCTTAGGACCAAATAAAAACCATCAAGAGCACACATTAGCTGAGTCATATGATTCCAAACAATGCATTCCTGAATATGTGTTTGACAAAAATCTCAGCTTATAAAAGAATTCAGGTTCTAGAAAGGTAAAATTTATCTATGGCAAAATGCTATTTTATATTATATTTATTTAATATTGATCTGAAGGAAAATAGTTTAGATCACTGTCAAAACAAAATCAATACTCATATTCAGGTCAACTAACATAAAATAAAATAGCAATTTTAATTTTAGTTCTCCATCAGAAAGGTATGACACTTAAAAAATGCTATCCTACTCTTTTTTGTCTGCCTTGGAAATTGCAAGGTGGAACATCATTTCAGTGAAAAATTCCCAACTACCTCTAGCCAAAGTCCATGTTCAGGTACCTGAATGTTTCTTAATTTTTACAGAGGTAGAATTTTCTGTGCTTCCACCAACATAGATTCATACATAGTAGAAGGAACATTCCTATTCATTAGCCTGATGTCCCATATAGCCCAGTTAATAGGGATGCCCTAAATTATGTTCAATCTGGGTTAAAAAACAAATTGCAGGGATGAAAAATTCACCACAGTTTTTGGTAAGAGTAAGCTCTTCTGAAGGTTAAATAACCTCACTGCTAAATATCTGTACCTGACTTCTAACCTAAATAGATCCCATTTCCAGCCATCAGCTCTCCTTATGCATTGTGCTCTCCTTAACAGCATTCTCATTAAATCAAAATAAAAGCAATACAAAATGAATTAACTAAGCCATGTCCAATGTGCTCTTTTTATTGCTGTGATTTAAATGGAAGGATTTGAAATCCAGAACTGAGAATATCTCCCCATCCCCCCCCCCCCCCCCCCCCCATATATCTTTATGGAGGAATCAATGGGTGTTCATTATCTAAATGTTTTTGACAATCAAAAGTACAACATTACTTTGCTGGTAGAACAGAAGTATTCAGTGGTTATTTAAAGATCTTCAACATGGCTATGCAGTTTCTGAGAAAAAAACAAACAAACAAAAGATTCAGTTAAAAAATAAAAAGTCATGCTTTTGGCACAAACATTTCATCTCAAAGTAAGTTCTGCAGTTTCAATGACTGGTTCCTTGAAGTACAGTCAAAGATCATTCATGTAATTTTCATTCAAGGCACTGACAGCTGTATTACTGGTTTTTTGTTTTTGTTTTTTTTTTCCTGGATTTCATAGTGGCTTCTCTGAAACAAACTTCAAAGAAATGGAATTATTAGCCTGTTTGTGTTTGACAAGCACTCCTTTGTTACCAGTCAAGGAGACACTCTCACTGGCCAAATGGTAACAGCCTAAGAGAAACTTTGTCAAAAATTTTCATGTCAGGGAACAACCCATTGGATAGAGAGGAACATTTCAGATGTTTTTGGTTGGTGGGGTGGCCAGCTCCTGAACAAATAAAATTACATAAAGTTTCTCACCATGTATGGCATTTTAACACAAAATCTGGATGTCTCCTCATCATAAGGACAGAAAATACAATAATTTCTCTTCCAAGTTTGAGGTTTTTTCCTTTGAAAAAGCGTTGCTGCAGTTTGCACACCAAGCATTGTGACACAGGTGTGCTGATCTGCCCAGAATGAACAAACCAGATGAGAACCTGATTCCCTTGGGCCCTGCTCCCTGCAGGAAGCTTTGCACAACTCCATGTCTTTTCCACAAGTCACAGATTTCCCATCAGCATTTTTTTTTCTGCTGGTTGCTGGAACATGCTTTTTGAAGTAAAATGAGTCTTTGAATAATTTCCTGTTGTCTGAAAGCTCTGCAGTAGTGAGCTCTTAACCATGGAGCAATATGAGGTAACTTCACTTATATTTGTAGTCCAGTATGTTAACATGATTTTTCTCTTAAGGGCTGAGTGTAACTGCCAGTCAAACACTTAATTGAGTCTAATGATCTCACAGGCATTAAGAGATTTCATTAAGCCAACCCTGAGGGTTTTTATTTTACATTCATTTCTCAATGTATCAAAATAAAAATTGCTTTTCCATAAAGCAATGCATTCTCACCACTTCATGCTTAGATATCCTTATTGATTGTGCTTTTATTTCAAACAAACAGCACCATCCAATCTCTTTGAAGTACTCTTTGTGGCCAGGTTACCTTGGAAATAGTGCTATGTGGAAAAAGGAAGGATTCTCTCTCAGAGAATTTTCATATTTTGAAATCTGTTTGCCTGCAGAAGAAAGTCCCATCTGCAAAAAAGAAACAGAGTCCTGACTTTCTATGAGTGAAATAACCTATTACTTTTTCAACAGCTCTGAGATCACAAATGAAACATCAATTAGGTTGGTTTTTTTTTTTTGGCAGACTGCTGAGAAGAAGAGAGAGAAACTGGCAAGAAAATACTCTTTGCTGCAACAAAACCTTACTGGTGATAAATTTTAGCTTCAGAAAGTGAGACAATTCTGACACAAGTCGTTTAGTCATGGTTTTACCAGCTAGCTCCACTTGGCAACTCATCAAGTTGAAAGGACACTTAATGAATACTTAGATGGTTTTAATTTTCTCTCTAGCATTTTAGATTTTAGTCAGCATCTTTACTTGTCATACTTTACAACAAATAGCACAAACATACAAACGTATCTGGAAGAAGCACATTAATATTAAGAACTAATATGAACAATGTACAGCTGGAATGAAGAACCTGATCATGACATCCCTTTTTAAGTTTAAAAACACTCCCAAAACCTGATGCTTAGCTTAAGCAGTGGTAAAAACTAAGGTTATTTTGTGACATTGCAGAACTGATACTTGTTCTTTTGTAAAAATTTGAAGTGTAGCCATTTGGCTAAAGATTACAATTCAAAATTCTACTTACTTTTAATATTCTAAGTGTGCTGGTTTAGCCTGTGAAAATTTCAGTTTGTCCTCCCCAGCTCTATTCTACCTCTGTTGTATGCTCCAGCTACCCAGTCAGATTCACCTACTCAGTCAAGACATTGTCTTGCACAAGTAAATTTGTCCTATACAGTCAATAGAAAAGGCTTCTGAATAAAGCAAGAAAGGCCTAAGTTGTGTTGTATTCATGCATATCTACAGGTAAACATAAGGATGAATAGATTCTATTAAATTCTCTGGCACAAAAAAAATCAAAACCCCCTTAAAAGCTTCATGTCTGGATAGGACAGGGGCCAGAGAAGGATGTGTTCAGCTGAATGGCCCCCAACACAAGAAGGGCACAGACCTGCTGGGCTGGGTCTGCAGCAGAACACAAAGCTGATCAGAGGGCTGGAGCACCTCTGCTATGAGCACAGAGCTGGGATTCCTCAGCCTGGAGAAGAGGAGGCTCCAGGGACCCCTGAAGGGCCAGACAGAAGGACTTTTCCCAGGGATATGGAGTGATGTAGGTAGGATGTTAGGAAGAAATTTTTAATTGTGAGGGTGACAAGTGCCCCTGTGGTGTGTGTCCCTGCCCACAGTGGGTGGGTGGGGGTTTAGAATTAGGTGATGCTTAACATCTCCTCCAACTCAAAGCATTCAAGGGTCTGTGATCTACAGTCAATTCAGGTGAAAGTTCATTTAAACATGCTTGCACATGAGGATCCAGCTGTCAAATAAGTATCCTACTTAAAACCTTCCTTCTCAGCCCCTGGCCTGGATGGCCAAAACACAAATTCAAATTTTTTAGTCAACTTCTGAAACTCAGCAGGAGTTATGGACATTGATTTACACCTATGAACCTTTGTAAATTGTTTAAACATGGCTAACACAAAAACCAGGTTGAACTCACCTGAGGGCTTTTCTTCAGTCAGCTGGATTTTTTTTTTCAGTAAAAGCTGTTCTGCTAACTCATTCCAGAGAATCTGAAGAATATGAGATGATTTGGAGTCCAAACAGCCTAGAGTTGCAACCATGGCTTTGATAACACGAAATCCATAATGGTCAACTTGTTTTGAGAAATATCCACAGTACTGCTCCAGAGATGCAAAACATGACAGAACATTTTGGAAATAATATTATTTTGTGTATGCAGCTATTATGTAATAGTTTCTTCAGCAATCATTACCTTACAATGTGGACAATGGCAAGAATAAAAAAAAAATTATTTAAAAACGTCAGTAAACAAGATGAATGCATTCAAAATGATAATTTATCTCTCAATTAACATTCAAAGGAAGAAAAATTAATCTACTGAAGAAGAGAGAAACAAAAGTAACGAAATATGTCATATTCTGTAGAAAAAAACTTGCTGGGTACCTAACCCAGGAAGAAAATTTTGTATCTCAGCTTATATAGAACAGTCAAACATTGAGGACTAGAAAAAATATGAGAAATGTTAATGTTGCAGAACAGATGTATGTGCAGTATTACAAACAATAAGGAGTGACACCAAAAAAGTAAATCAATCAGAATAAGTTTTTTAATTTCATTTTCTTGGTAGTCAAGACATACAAACACATGACCATGAAGATGAATGCCAGCTAGGAATGAGAGCTTCAGATCTGTGCTGCTGCTCAGATGGGTATCACTGCTCACAGAAACTCCTGAGGAATAAAGGATGTGTAAAGGAAAGATATCCTTCTCCTCTAAAAGTTTACTGGCTTTATATTGGTGGGGTTTCTGTGGCTGAGGAAACAGTTTCTCATAGTCTAGTGAGTTAAGCCAGTTCCACATGATTGCAAAAATCAGCATTCTGCTGATTTCTCCTTCTGGTTTTGAAGGTGCTTCCAGTGGTCAAGAATTATACAAGCAACATCACCACTTTGGGGTGTAAGGAAATGTTTAAGTAGCACACAAAATCTTCAGCTTGCTTGTCCAAAGTCATGCAGAAAATCTCAGATAGAAATGAGAAATGAGGCCAAGTATCTTAATCCTAATTTACTCATTAATAGATCTTGCCATCTGAAAAGTCTATAATCAGTATTAGTTATCCAGTTAAATAATTTTTTTTCTCACATAGAAGTGATTCTCTATGTGTTTTGGTGCCAAATGTATTGTTACCAACATCAATAAGATGTTGTTAAGATGATGAACTGCCTTTGCTGTTTTCTGAAAATTAGATGAAACTGGTACATTTCCATTAGGTACTTCATTCTAGACCACACTAACTAAGGCATGTTAAATCCTATAATTTGAATATATATCTGATGAAATAATTCATTAGATAAATAATTATGTAATTAAATGAGAGTCATACATAATAATGTCTAAATAAAGTCTCAGATATTTTAACATTATTATGTGAGTAAATGGTTTAATGTTGTTGATACCTTCTCAGTCAGCACATCTTCCTAATTTTTTCATTGTGTTTCACAAGTAACCAAATATCTCACAAAAGAGACTATTCTAGAAAGCTCATATCAACTGCTTGTACAGTGCCCAAGCATGATGTGTAGGCAAGGCAGAAACCTAGCATAGTTTAGGATAAGACTATATGAGCAACTCACAGCCTGTAAGTGTTCATCAGTGAATCATTATCTCCCTTTTAAAGCCAGGAACTGAAGCCACAGAGCACAGAAGAAGGCCTTTACAGCCAGTCATTTCAAGGTGTCCACTGCATGGCTGGTTTTTTCTCCTTACTTTCCCTCCTTGATGCAGGAAATTGGAGACCTCTCCTGAGTAGCAGCATTGCAAAAGTACACAGAAAGTCTGAAGCAAAGGAAGACAGTGAATCCAAGCTCTGAAAGAGCTGAACTGAGGCTTCACTTATGTCAGATGCAAGCTCTTATCCAGAATGAACATTTACCTGTGGATGTAGTTAGTCTGGCTGTATGTATGTGTCAAAGACTGGAAATAAAAATTAAAATAGGTAGAAAAAAGCACAGTTGCATTTGTGACATAACTTTACGCACATGTAACACTCAGCTTACCTTTCCCACTTTTTCCTTCTCCCTTTGCTTGCAAATCCTCTTCTGTAGTCATACAAAAAAGAATGGGACTAAGTCCAAGATATTCTCATTCCTAGAGAAAGTTTATCATCACTAGGCTGAGGAGTTGATGATGCTGATTCTCCTGTTAGCCCACTAAAATCACAGTTATATCATGCAATATGAAACCACTCCCAAAAGAAAGTTTGAGAGCCCCTTTATTCCACAGCACACGTGCAGGCAGAGTTACAGTGTTCTGCTCCCAGGAATGAAATATGGCTTGAACATTGGATCAGGAAATGAAGGAACAATGTAGGCATGGAGCCACAGAGCTGTTGGACAGCTGAAGAAATCCCAGAGGATGAGGACAATACTTTCTTATCAATGGGAGAATGTTGAAATATTCCTCATCTTTAGCCTGGCACATGTAATTCCCATGAAATGATTTTATGCAGTCATGTTCTTGCCTGTCAATTTACCTCTTTGTGACTGCTTGAAGTTGGCCAATTTCTGCCCAATTTGACAGGCTAACAGCCCCTGCAAGTTCCGTGCAGGTGAGCAGCAGGGCTGCAGCACATTTTTCCTTCTCACTGAGGGAGGAGCAGCAGTTTGAGCTCTCTGGTGGGTACCCATACAGAGAGAGGGGGTACCAAAGACCCTGGTGTGCAAAAAGCCACAAAGCAGCTTGCTCAAGCTGGGGGGACAGCAAGCTGCCAGCACTGAGCCTTCTGAAACTGTTTCATAGAAAGCCTTCTGTGCTCAGGTCTCACCTGGATCTCCAGGTAGAGCCAGGGAGCTGCTGGCAGGCAGAGCAAGGCCCTGCAGTCTCAAAGAGAGGAGCTGGCACACTGCTCTTCAGGAACAGAGCTTTGCTATCTTTGCTTTAGAGGCAGGTGGCAAGACAGAAAAGGTAGAAGGGAAAAAGGAAGCAGATAAGCAAATTAGATCCAGAAAAACAGTGATGTAATCCCCACTGGACAGACTATCATAACATGCCATCAAAAACCACTGGGAGGTTTAAGGGAATTAATTAGTTTACAGTTTCTATAAATACATTCTTGAGTGACAGGTGTTCTGGCATCCATATGCAAAGCTGACTGCCCAAATACAATTCCAAACCACCCGCCAGGAAAAAAAATCATGTTTATCTGCTGAGAAAATAGATATGCTGCACCAATCTGTTCTTCTAAGGGTTGCACACATGGCAAACCTCTTAACTCTGGCATGTCCAGGTACTTGTAATTGCAGAATGAAATGTGGAAATAGGAAGAGCTAGTATCCTGCACTGAGGCTGAGGATGAGCTTTGTTTTTCCCCTGACATTCTTGGTATTGATTTTTTCCATCTAAAAAAGTGCTAAATAATTTACTTGCTCATCATAAGACACTGAAGAACAGATTCCACCCTCTACAGTTACTTCAGTTTTTCACTGATGTGAGTGTGAAGTGATTCAGCTCCCTTCTCAAATATTTGCAAGTCTTTCTCCTGAGTGAAGTCTACAGTTCTTTATATGTGTATATTCCTTTGACTCGGACCCAGGATTCCAAATTTAAACAGAGCTAGAGTTCAAAATTCTAGCCTTTAGCATTTAAGCCTGTAAGTATCAACAATTAATCTGCAATGCAAAAGCCTGCATTCTCTTGTACTAAGAGATGTTATGTTCACTTGACTACACAACCACAGGATAGCTGAGGTTGGATGAGGTCTTTGGAAATCATCCTGTCCAGATACCCCTGCTCACACAGCATCAGCCAGAGCTGGGTGCTCAGGGGTTTTGAACATCTCCAACATGGCCACCACTTCCACTGTACAGTGAAAATATTTTGATTTTTATTTTTCCAACTATTTATCCACTTGGAGTAAAAAAGAAGTGCTCATTTGCTGTAAGAATATTAATTACCAGCAAAAGAACTATAGACTACTTGCTATGAACTGTATCTAAAGTATGCTCAGTTGGATAGCTGAACTCATAGAGTGACTGTACTGCTTTCCACTTTGCAAATAATTTGTTACTAATCCAGTAACATATTTGGGAAGGTACAAGGATGATACCTGTGCATACACATTGCACAAGCTGCAGCAAGAACTTTCTAACCATCTGACCAAGAGGTGAACTGCAGAAAGTACCAAATGTTTCCTGAGTGGTAATCTTCACCAAAGTCAGTAGCTTTCAGTTTTATCACTTGTCTTAATCACTCATATACATCCCCTGCTGCCAGCTTGACTTTCTGTATGTAGTTGAATACACACAGTGGGCAAGGAAGCTGGGCTAGTGCTGAACTGTAGAAAGGCTTGTAATAAACAACACCTGTCATTTCTATTTCAAGAGAAAGTAATCTTCTATACAAAGATATGACTGCACTGGGATGTCATCCTCCCTTGGCTTCCTCCTCACATGGTTTGGTTTTCTTAGCTGCCCTCAGGGCAGGGCTGCAAGGCACCAATCTGAGTCACAGAAATCCAGCCCTAGGCTCACATCTTTTGAGAAACATAAATCCAGCCAGTTCTGCATAAAAGGTCTCTCAGTGTCACTCCTATGAGAACCTCTTTCTAATTTTTCAGAGCAAAGGAACCCATCTCTGACAAATATTACCCATGCAATAGCCTGTCCTAACATGCTGCTCCCTCTGCATCATGCTACTTTCTCTGCTATCCATACTGAGCTACCCTGCTCTGAGCACAGTGCTTGGAGCCCACCTCCCAGAGGAAACACCCTGTGCATTACAGGGCTTCCTTCACAACATGTGAAACACATTTGTCTGGTGACGACTGATGTGACCTTTTCTGGGGGTTGAAGGAAATCATAGATAATTAAGATTAAGCTAGGCTGAGGTAATATCAATTTATCACCCTAGAGAAATCAAAATGCATATTTAATGAAAGAGTATTTTCCTGGATGCTGAGATCATAGGAAAACAGACCTTGGAAATCTGTGGAAATCTGTGTCTAACTCTCCTTGCCTGTACCTGTTGCTTTGCAGCTAAGAGACAGCCTCATCCAGTTTCATCACTTCCCTTGCCATTAATGCAGCTCCTGCAGTGCCCACAAAATTTGTTTCTAATTATAATAACAAAAATACATATCTGTGGCTCCAGGCTTCCATAGCACCTTCAAAGACTGTTCTTTTTGGGCTGCTTTCTACAAGAGAGAAATGGCAAGTGCTGGAGGCTTTCTAGAGAAGGGCAATGGAGCTAGTGAAGGTTCTGGAGCACAAGATTATGAGGAACACTTGAGGGAACTGGGGTGTTTAGACTAGAAGAGAAAATTGGCTCAGGGAGACCTTATCTCTCTCTACAAATCCCTGAAAGGAGCTGGTGGCCTTGTAGGGTTGGTCTCTTCTCCCAGGTAACAAGTGATAGGAAAACAAGAAACAGTCTCAGGTTGTGCCAGAGCATGTTTAGATTTCTAAATGCAACCATTTCTTCACCAAAAGAGCTGTCAGGCACTGGAAAAGGCTGCCTAGGGAAGCAGTTGTGTCAGCCTTGCTGCAGGTCTCTAAAATCTGTGTAGGTACTGCACAAGGGGACAGGGTGTAGTGGTGGGCTTGGCAGTGGTTTATTTACAGCTGGACTTAATGATCCTTAAAAGCCTTTTCCAATCTAAAGGGTTCCACAATTCTATCAATTTATACAATAGAAGAAAATCCAGCACCATTAATCCAATAATTTCAGTGGGAAAGCAACAATGTACAGATGCTACTTTCTGTCCCGTGAGAAGTTTATTCTCAGCTTTCTCCAAGTATTCTTCAAATCAATGGCTTCTAACTCAGCCTGAAAATTCACCACAGAAAGGCAACTTTTCATCCCAGGCCAGGCAGCAATTTCAGTTTGCTCTTGCAAAATGAGAAAGCTCCAGTTTAAGGATTACAGCTTCTACAGCATGACTCAGAGGAGAAATTTTCCAACCTATCAAGTCTCTTTTCAGACCCAGCAGCTTCAATCTCAGCTCCAAGTGCCCACAGTACCCAAAGCACTGGGATCACATTTGCCCATGCAAAATATTTCCCATAAAACAAAGCTGCACTCATCATTAGCTGGGATTTCCAAATCTAATCTAGCTCATTTGTGAAGGGCAGAGCAAACATTTAACATTAACATGACAGAAGCAGAGGTAAGTGCACTGAGGGCCAAATCCAAAAGGAAAGGCTGCAGTCTTCCAGGCAGCTGATGGTGGTAGGGTGGCAGGAACAACTGGAGAATAAAAATGGCAATATGTAGTGCTTGCACTGCAGAAACATTACAGTAAACTATTTCCACTGAGTTAAAGCTCTACTTGTACTTGACTTGTTGCTGTAGGTATTAGGTGAAAGGTTTAGAGGACAACCTTCTTCTCCTTTTTGTTGGAGGAAGATTAACCTTTGCAAGGCCACTTTAACCAAATATTATGCAAAGTTCTAAGAGGAATAAGCACTCTCATTTCCATCAGAATCCAGGCAATTTTTCACTCTCATGACTTCCCCTACTGCCCTTGAGAAACAGCATTCAGAAGTCCCAAGGTAGCTTTTAAAATCCATTGCCCAGGAATTTAAACTTGTAAAATACATATTTTTACAGCACTCAAAAAGCCCAGACTCTCCTGAATATTTAAATGCAAAAATACCACCCAAGTAGGCTCAGATGGGACAAAAATGGCATTTGAAGTCCCTTTATCTTGCCAGAACACAAGCTAGACTGACAGTTGATTTCTATAGTATTATTAATTTATATTTATTAGCACAGAGCTCAAAACCATTAATATTTTATAGCACAGAGGAAGAAATATCCCTTCTCATTATACCCTGACCACACTGATACTGTCATGGTTATTACTGAAAATTTAAGAAAAACAACAACAAAAACTTCAACACTGTAACTGTGTTTTCCAAGCTTGTAGATTATTCTCTCTGCTGCCAGCAACATGACAGGGCCTTAGAGAACAGACTCAGGAAACTTGCTTATAGGCAATTTCTACATGTCTTTTAACTTTCCCCTCACATTCCCTTCTAGGTAGAAAACAGAGACAAGGGTAAAAGGATTCAAGTGGTTTCTTTCTGTCCTCAAAGTGTATCCTTTCTTTACCATTCCCCTCTTTCTTACTTTGCTCATCATTCCAGATCTTACTGTGCACCAGTAGCAGGTAAGTTGCCAAACAGAAGTCCTTCCATCCAGAGACAGAGCCTTTCCCAGAGTCACTGGCACACCAAATACAGAGGAAACCTTCTTTGATTAATTGCAAGTCTCATGGCAAACAATATATGATAGCTGCTGAAGGACAAAGCAACCTGAATCTGTAGGAATGATAAAAGTCAGTATGTCTCTTCTCATATTTTTTTTTCTACTTGTTCTTTCTAGTTTTTCTCACCCGAGGTCATCACATCTGCAATAAAGTAATGAAGGCTTCTTCTTTTTCTGTATAATGATCTTAGGCTGTCTTAGACAAAAAAATGTGGGGGAAAAGACATATAATTTTTACATTTATAGAAGGAATACATTTTTTTCTCTGCATGTAGTAATTAGTGGTGCAAATGGTCAGTAAGCAATACTTCCCTACCTTAATAGAATAAAATCTTTGGTTAATTAGGAGATTTAAACACATAATGAATATGTGAACTCTGCCAACTGTTCTAATAGAGGCCGTCAGCTCATTTATATTGTTAATTGAACAATTAGTATTGCTGAATTGCAAACCCACAGGAGACAGGAGGGCAGAACACGTTCCTGAGACACTGCGTTGCTCTGCTGGCACCAGATATCTGTGACCACAGGTGACTCCATTGCCCTCCAGAGCCCTTCAACAACATGGGTGGATTTCAACCATTAGGGAGAGAAATTTAAATGTGCAAATATTTGCATTTTCCTAGACTGATCATAGTCCACCTCTTCAGAAATATCTCAGCACATGAAGACTGACAGGTAAGCAAACATAGGAAAAAAAGATGAAATGGTCAAAAGGAATAATGTATCCTGTCCAGAACTTCCAGGCATCAGAGACACCCGTGACTTCTTTTCAGATGGTGGAAAATAACACTCTCCCTGGGGGTAATCCTATTTTTGTGCATATATACACACTTCTTTATTTAAAATATATGTGTCTATGACTATTCAGTGTAGAGATTATAAGCAACTTGCTGAAACACAGTACTTCTGAACTTGCTGCTTACTTCAGGAAGAAAAATAATAAAAATGCATAAAGAAGAGCAGCAGACATAGAACAGCTGCTGACTGATGGCACACAAGAGGGACTCTGCAGGGGAGAAGTTTCTACTGGGTTTCTATCAGCCTAGAATAATGCATGTGTTGGACTGAAGAGATTCATCTATAAATAGGATCATTCTTCCTTCTGCATTGATCAGCAGACATAGGCATAACCAGGAATTTAAGGTGAATGATACATCCAGCAACAACAGAAAGAAAATGGGTTTTTGTCTTAATTAATAGAGTGGAGCAATTTACTTGTGGAAAAGGGTTATTGCTGAAATGTTGCTAATATCAGTACCTGCACTGAACTTTTAACCTGTCACTCACAGTTCATGTTGGGCACATAAAGTCACCTAGGAGCTTAATGAACCAGTATTTTTACTGTGGTCTTGTTGTTATACACTGGGGATCTAGTTGATTTGAAAAATAGAGTATTGTTTTAATGCTCTGTCAATAAAGCATCACCACACTGCTGGAGAGCCATGAATGAAGATGTGTTTCCTGCTTAACATGAAGGCAAAAGAAAGGAGAAGCAAGGGGGAGAGGGAGTGACAGTCTCTCTTGTCCTTTGATATGGACCTGGAGACTAGCAGTTCAATCCTTCAGTTCCAGGGCTTAGCAAAGCCACCACTGAGAGTCTTCACCCAAGCCAAATCTGAGTTATTGGTGTCTTCTTCAGGGGATGGTGTCTGGCAACATTAGACAAATCTGCAATCTCCGTTTCACTGCATCTGTGGTGAGAATCCACTGTTGCCCGAGCATTATTTTCCAAAAGCATGATAATATTTTATTTTCAGTGCTCTGTATCTCTCATGTTACACAGAATTATCATCACCTATTACTGTGGTGAAACATGGCAGCTGCTTAACAGAACACAGTTATAGACGAGTTCAGGAAATTAAAATTATACTGGGTCAATCTGGGACTCTGTTATACCTGTGAAGCAACACAGTAGTTATTCTGTACTGAGCACATTTAAACAAGGGAGTCTTCAAAACCGCTGCATGAAAAGTTGCAAAGCAAACTGTAAGCAAGTGGAACACCATTATCAGAGGTAGAAATTGCTATATCTGCCTCTTCCTAATAGCATTAGGTAGATAATGTTTGCATATATCTGTTTTTGGGAGATCCCACATCAAACTTCTCAAGTACCTTACACTGGTAACTGAAGGCTAACTGGGACTTGCTCAGAAATAACTGCTATGCTTTAGCATTAAAAATAACAAATAATTTTTCAGTGGTAGGGTATTTGAAATCCAGAGTTGTTAACCATTTGGCACACCATGTTTGAGTTTAGGGAAGCAAATCCCAAACAGAACAATTTATCCATGGAGAATGCACATCATTGTCACAGGATATTGTGCATTCTTTAAAAAGTTCACATGATTTCAAAACAGCAGATAGACAAATTCATGGAACAAAAGTCCAACAAGTTAATCACTGGCAGTGGCAGGATCCTGGTCTGGACTGAACTTTGACCTGACTCACACAGCCACTCTTCTGCCCTTCCAGGAGAATTCTGCTCTTACTGTTACTAGACATAGAAGATTTACTGTGTGCAGCTGATACAAGCTATGCAAAAACCATGTAAAACCAGGCACCATTACTGAAAGGACCCTAATCACTAAGTTAATATTCACCTCCACAGTTAAATTTGTCACTCTATCATAAGGGGGAAAAAAATCTTGTAAGTTTAGTGCAGCAAGTATTGGTTACTGTATTTTTAATGATGCACACCACAATAATACAGTTGTTTCTACCTTGCTGCAGTCTAACTGAAGCCATACTTTTGAAAAATGACAAAATTTTTATTTGTCTTTATCTCTCCTATGCTGTATTGAAAAACTCTAGAACAGTATAAGAATTAAAACCAATTTCCTAACACAGAAATAGATAATGAGCTTCATACTGCACTGAAACTTCAAACTTTTTCCCTCCCAATCTCTGACAATAAGGGGTTCAAAACAATCATAGTTTTGCTTCATTGGTAGCTTTAATGTCAGTAGACACTGAAAATTTTACATGTAATGTGAATAGTTGCATTATTCTCTTGTGAAAGAAGAGCTAAACACTAATCTCAAAGTGAAGCAATCAAGTGTGTCTTTACTCATGCACACAGCTGTGATGTATTTGTGAGAATTATCTGCATTAGTATTAGTCAGAATGGATTTGGGTATTGAGATGATCAGTGATTAAATCTACAATTACACAAAGGTAGCACTCAGTGTGTTACACTTCCCCATACTGAGTAAATACTAGGTAAAAAATTACATGCACTAAAAGGTTAGAGTTCTTGGAACACAGAAAAAAATGTAAAGTATACTTACCAGACCTTTAGTCTGCTAGTCTTAAAAAAAAAAAAAAAATCAATCTTTATGTGGTTTCTTCAATTACTTTTTGTAAAATTTGCCAAGTTTTTTTTTTTGTTTTTTTTTTTAATAACTGAAGCTGTGCATTTTATGTTAAAATTAGAAACTCTTCCTTTGTGGCCTTTTAAACTTAATTATACATCACAATTGTTTCTGATTTTAGAGCTATCACAGATTCAACCTCTAATCTCTCTTTATTACTAGCTAACTCTTTACTATATAGCATAATAATGAAAATGCTAGACAAAGAAACAGCAGAGGCATCTCCAAAGTTTCCAGCTCAAAAGCATTAAAGCAGCTCCTTTCTTCTTAAAATTCACTGCTAGATTTGGCAGAATGTATGGGGTTTATTTGAAGACTGGGCTTTCAACATTGCATTGCCTTTTGGATACTATCAGACACCCTTAGATTCACCTAAACCTGGTACTACCTTCATTTATGTAAACCTGGAATAAATCCAGTAAAGTTAAAGTGGTTATATAAAGTGGTTATATAGAATAAAGGTAGTGTAGGATAATAGCAATTCCTCCTCTGCCCTCCCCACCTGTTTTATACCTTTTAAGACTGAGTTCACCCTTTCCCCACTGTATGGCAGCTCACCATGTGGTTAACTCCTGTGCTGGTGCTTCCTTCTGGTGTTCACCTCACACATCTTCCCCATGGGAGCCATGGCTACACAGGGAGTCAAGCAGTGAAGAAAGGAATGGAGTCAGGCATCTGAAGTCTACATTTCAATCATGTAAATGAATGTCAGGTGGGAAGTTTACCAGCAGAGAAATAATCCCACTGACAGAACTTTTCTCAGGTGACCGAAGCTGCTGGGGAGACACTGGAGTGCTGCTGTCCTCCTGAGATTATTTTTTGGCTAACAAAGTAGAAGGTTTTGAGAATGGTTACAGAGGGGTAATCTTCTTCCAACAGGCCAGAAATGCCCTTTGCCATGGGCAGGTGACAAGCCCTCTCTTCCAGCCTGCTGTGTTTGTCACCTCATGTTAGGGTTGTCTCCTGGCAAGCAGAACACAAGAATTTGAACCCCCTGTAGCCTGTTACACCTGACTACCACTGAGTCACAAAAGCCAGCTATACACTGTGATTTGCTTTAATTTATTTGCTGCTTTTTGTTCTCAATTCCCTGTTTTAGGGAGGATGTATTTCCTGCACTTTGATTTCCATGAGTAATTATGTGCCACGTCTCCCAGGCAGCCAGGCACCTCCAGGATGCTTCCCTGCCTTCTCTCTCACAGGAAGGGCTGACATCCTTCTTCTGAGCCCTTCCTGCTGTCACAGGGACCTGCAGATCCTTCATCTGACACATCCAGCTGCAAAGGACAGGGAGCTGAGGCACTCATCTTTGACTTTCTGATCTGATCTGCTCAGCTTGAGCACCTAAACCATAAGTACTTGCTACACTTCCACAGTGCCTTGAGATTCCTGCTTTCCTGGGGATGATATAATACAAATATTAAAGTTTTTCCATCACCTCTCAGCAGTGTTTTTTGGAGCACTGCCTTGTCCCTTCTCAGGCAATTACAGAAGTTTTGTATTGTAAAGTCCCAGCATGAGAACAACTCTTAAGGAAATGCTTTGCTCCAGCAAGCCCATTCATCAGGGACATGCGAACTGAAGTCTCCTTCCTTTTTCCAGGTAGGAAAGGATGACTGAAAGGAAGTTTCCTGCAAAAAACACTCTAACATGCTCTTCAAAATAGCCTGGATTTGGTGAGTTTCTGAATGTGATCCAAATAGCTGATATAATCAGTAAAACCAAATAAATTACCATGTAGTCCAGCCTTTCTCCAAGTCTGAAATAGAAATTATGGAAAATAATGAAATTTTCCTCCCTTCTGTGTAAGCCAGGTTTTTTCCTCTTTTTCCTCCTAATAGTACCTGTTGGTGCACTAAAAACTCATATTTGTCCTTACAGATTTTGTCACAGAACTAAGAGCAGTCTGGAGGGTCTCTACAAAAGAGAGTGTGTGCACATTAGATAATGATGGCAAGAAGAGGCCAGCTGGACAGCTGGTATTAAAATCTACTGACACAGGATTTCATTTTATTTATTGCGTGGTTAATCCTACAGACATACCTAAAACAATAAAGAGACATCCTTATTTTTCTAATAAATCAATCAATTACATTATTACTGCAGTCTAAGCCAAGCAAGGTTTAAAATCAGGTTATTCAAGGTTATCCAATAAGAATTTCCCTTCCATGTTATCTACCTGTTTTGCAAATGCTTATAGCTAAGGAATGGCTGATGTTTGATGACCCTTCTCTACACAGATATTCTTTATAGCAGGGCTATTTTTCATCTATTTTTTTACAGATAGAATTAATAAAATCGTGGGGAAATATGTTGGCTTAATGTTTTGTAGCCTTTAGGTGGATTTACCTGTGATTTGTGCAGCTCAGGAAGCCAGGGGAAGGACAGCCTATTTTGAGAGAATGTTCATCTGAGTACTTCTCAGGAAAATTTGAGAAAGACATATTTTCCTTACTGCCATACACTTCTGTGCACAATCAACAATCATTTTGCTCTGAGCCTTGGTGATGAATGTTCCCAGGGCACTTTTCAAAACATCAGGGGTTTCCTCTAAATGTCCTTGGGCAAATGGCAGATCAAATGTCTTCTCACTGGGGCTGGTGACATTCGGGGCTGAAAACCAGCTGCCTTTCACTTGTGGCAGGCATACACAGAGATTCTGAGAAACACTGTCCTGTGGGATAGAAAAGCACTGAAGGAACATTGGATCAACTTTCTACCAAAAAAAAAAAAAAAAAAAAACAGCTGAAGGAATGCTCAGACCATACTGTAGAGAGAAATGCTGCTCAGCTTCATATTCTCTTGCTAGCCCAACATCAAAAAAGTCAAGTCTGGCTTGAAAGAAACACTGCTAAGTCTGCTGAGATGCTCTGAGGAGCTTCTCAGCAATAAGGATGTCTATCAGGAGCTTACACAAACGAGCCTGCCCTCCCCCAGCAATTTGCCATTAATCCTCCTTCTTTGCTGCCACTGCAGGACTTACTGCAGCAAAACCCTGATCCGAGCCTCTTCTGGGAGCATGTCTGAGGCAGAGAGAAAAACAAGACCCAGGAATACTCCAGGCTATCAGCACCAGGTAACTGAAATTCAAGGACACCTCTCAGGGCTTCCACAAATAGATTTCAGTCCTCTGCCTACCCCTCTGGTTTCTAAAAGCCCCTGTTTCTTATAATCTCTCACACTTTTTTTTTTTTTTCCCCCCCAAGGGAAGCAGGAATCTGCTATTACGTGCCTTGAACAAATGGGAATTGATGATGTGAGCAACTTGCTCAAAATCAACCATCAGCATTGAGACAGAGGATACAATTGAACTCATAGCTCCAGAATCACAATTTTTTGCCCCAAACTTTAGGCAATCATTCCTTCCCTTACACTAGGACTTCAGTGTAGATGTAATGGGTACTTACTTCTTGAATAGGGTGAAACTATGTAGGTCTCCTCCTGACTCTGACACAAGCTTATTGGTAGTGACAGAGCTCACTATCAAGACAGAAAGGTATTAAAATAGGGGTCCCTGTCTGGATTTTGTGCCCTTCTCAGCATAACTCCATATATCCCAGCTGCTCTGACACCCAGAGCACAGGACATCACACCTGCAGTGTTTTATTTTATATCACACCAGCAATGTTTTATTTTCCTTGCTTCTCTGCTGAAGAGGAGTGCATGACGGGAAAATCGGTTCTCTCCCAAGATGCCAGTTAATTCTTACTTTCTAAAGTGTCCTTATTTTCTTTCTATGCTTATTTGGGTAATCACACTTCACCTCTGGGGCATGGATTTGGAGAGTGCAATTCAAGCTGTGTTGTGTTGCATTATGATGCCATGTAATACAGGATAAATGCTTGCTTCCTCTGGGATACTGCATTTTGAGGCACACTACTGCCAACACATAGGTTTATGAAACACAACTAATGACAAAATCATAAAATCAGGAGGTACTGGTTACACCTTAGCGAAGGATAAAGAGGAAAAAACCAAAAACAGAGTGAAAGACAGAGCAAAAAATATAAATACTGTTGACAGTTTCAAATACAAAGCTTTTTGACAGGTATTTATTGAACTTCCTTTGGACTTTAATACAGCCAATGCTAAAGATAAAATATAGACTCTTTTCCCTGCCTAATCTGCTATTTTGGCATAGTATCCAATTTCAGTATCTCTAACAAAAGCATAATTAGACTCACTATTACAGATGTGGGACATCTACTCCCACCATGTTTTGAGTTGAAGGTTTAAGACCTATTTTTCCCAGCCTACTGCAACTTTTATTCTGCATAAAGCTTTCTCCTTTGTTCAAAATCTTCAATTATTTATAAATATTTAAATACAAGGCAATACAAAAAAGCTGGATATTAATCTATACAAAAAGGAAAGTCAGAGATAAAAAACCAGCTGCAAATATTCTAAGATGATAACAAGAATAATCAAAAAAACCTTAAAACCTACACTCTCAGTTGGCTATTGTCAATTAAATCACTTTAAAATGGGTCTCAGTACCAAGGGATTGTTCATGGGTCTGTTGTAAATTTCTTTCCTGGGTATTTATTAGTGGACAGAATCACTGTTGAGATGGATGGCATGTGTTCACCAACACCCCTGTACCCAAGCATACAGTGGGTAATTGGCTTCTGCCACATTACTACATTTTACCTCCATGTAATTGTAATGGGAATAAATGAATGGCTGCTCTGGAGGATAAACACTGCTGCTTGCTGAGAAAATTGCTCAAAATTGGACCAGCCTGAATCAACTAGACACTGAGCTTTAGTTTCACTAATTTCTTTGTGTGGTTTAATATCAGGCTGTCACCTCCAGTGCACTGAAAACATAGTACCTGTGGCTCTTACACAGGAAATTATCAATGGGGTCCATCTCAGCCAGCTCCTGTCAATCTCCTGGTTTGTCACTGATGATTTAGAGACTGAAAATGCAGAGGTAAGGCAGGCATTTACTAACAAAGGCAGGCAGAGGTAGGATTAGCCCCACTATTCCCACCAGGCCCTCTATTCCTACCCTTGCCAAAATATACCTGCTGATGTGCTGCTTTGCCCATGGTGCATTGATACACCTCTTTGTGTGAATGGGCTCATCTCTTGGCTCACCACATAGCATTTACTCGATAAAACAAAACTCTGAAGAACAGTCAAAAATAGTTTTGGACCACTCTGGCTTCTACTTTGTGCAGTTCTGAAGGAAAAATTTTCAGGTTACTATTTTTGCAAGCCCTATCTGTGTTGTCTGTATCACCTAGTTTACATGACATGGTACAGGGAAATTATATACCCAGAAATTCATCAAAGGCTGAGGGCACACAAATGTCTTCTCAGTTCCTCTCCTGCTGTTGCTCAGGGACAGAGTAAAGAGATGTTTCTGTCTGTAGCATGTGGCTTGTTTGGCAATCTGAATCAAATGCCTGGAATCTGCAAATCTTCAGCTTTTGAAACCAGTAAACATTGGATTTTAATGAGACTGAAATTAACTGTAGTCTTGGTCCTTGAAGGAACCCAGGGGAGTAGCAACAGGAGCACATGAGCGAGGTAAAAAATTAGAGCAAGCTAACATCAAGCACTCCAACATAAATAAATGGATTCCTATCAAACAAAACCTTTGTGAGGTGCATCTCTCTGCTGGATACAATGTCAAAATGTCTGCTTTTTCCATCCAAAGACTGACATGTGGAGGCAGATGCTGTTCTTCTCCAGCTGTCTGGGCTACTGAGAAACAGAGGCAGCAGATACTTGGGCAAAGTATTTTATTTATGATGTTAAAACTTCCAAACTTCATAGCATCTATCCCAAATCCAGCTGGACTAAAATTGCTGAAATTTCTCCTTATAACCATAGGAATTTAATTTATATTACAAAACATTTACTTTCAACAGTGAAAACCTTTTTTATAAAAATAGTAGATATGAAAATATCTATATTCATATGAAATAATTAGATATATGAATAGATAAATGAGTGGTTTACTTTCTTTTCTCTCTCCATGTGAACAGGCAGGACCAGCCATTTAAGACAGATTAAACATTATGTTCTTCTTTTTTGGGCAAATGTCAAAATCTCCCCAAAATACTCCAAGGTTTTGACTGATTCACTTAATTGCTTTGTCTTATTTTTTTTTTTTTCATCTGTTGAGTGAGAATATTGAAGTATGTACTGTAATTCACTTTTAGAAGTACTTTAAAAAAAATGGCATTATATTCAATTCCTGACAAACTTATTTAACATCCTTGAAATCAAAGGCTAGTTTCTCCCATCCATTTCTCTGCTTTTTCACTAGATTTTAGATAAGGATGGTCTTTTTAATTTGTTTGTTGTTTGGCATTCACATAGGTAAATGATAAACACATAGGTCATATATATATGTTAGCTATAATTTCATCACCAAAGATTCATTACCTCAGAAATTCAGAAGTGATCACAAACCTAAGATTAGAGAAATTCTAGTGGAGGATTTCAAAGTATTTTAGGTGCCTTGAATTACTTGTGTTTCACATATGTAGTTCTGGAGAAGTTTAGAGAATATGTTAAGTAACAAAGCAGACAATCCAACATTGGTCATTGGCAATCCTGGAGATACCACACTCAAATGAAAGGAGTTGCTGTGAGAATTAGCAGAATTTCGTTCAGTATTTCTACAGCATTTGAAACTGAAGAGCTCTGGAGTTGCCCATGGTAATAAGAAGCCTTGAGAGCCCCAGCCCAGCCCATCACTTCAGCATGTCCTAAAGCCAGGCATGTTCCTTGGATGGGAGGGGTGATTATGGGTCCCAAGCAGCTGTGCAGTGCTGGATTTGCATGGAGGGAAAATATCCTTCCTGACCCCCCGTGGGCAATCATCTCAGTTCCTGGAGCATGAAATTAGAGTGGCCTTATCTTTGCTTGCATACTGTAACTACAAATGTTATTAGTGATCATAAATTTAGCAAGGCCTATTTTAAAATCCATCCACAGCATTATTGCATGACTTTTGAAGACAGTCCTTTTCGAGAACTTACAACTTTTCCCCTTGCATCTTTTAATTTCATTTGGGTGAACTGGGGGAGGAAGGTCACCGTCAAACCTGCTGAAATGCAAATATAAACAGTAGTGCTTAGCTCCATTTCTGCCACCTTAGAACAAACAGAAACTTACCAATGTGTAGAAAGAATAACATTAAAATAAATACCACTCTTTCCTTCCCTGGAGTCTATGAAAAACCTTGGGCAAAATATCCCAATTTTGAGGTGTTCTGGTCTAGTTGAAGTTTGTATTGTTTAGACTCATAATGATAGTTTGCTTCTCTCTTTGTCCCTTCTTTTAATGAGGAAATCCCACCACAGCTCAGCAGAAATGACTGATCACCTATACAGAGAAATCTCCAATACTGGCAAAGATAATTGGCTGTATTTGGAAGACAGCAGGAAGAAGTGCAGGTTAACTTTTCTGCTCAGAGAGATTCTCTGCAAGTATTCCTACTGTTTGGAAGGAGAGAAAGGTGAATGGCAGTGCTGCTTCCCACACATGGAAAGCCCATCTCTTATGCACAACGAGCAACATGTGTTTTTCAGTCCAGATGACTTTGTACTTTAGCCTGAGGAAAAACAACAAAGCCACAGTGAAAACAAACCCTTCAAAACCTGGGGTGGGGCAGAGTGTATTTCTCACTTGACCTTTCTTGAAACCCTTCCCCCAGCAGATGAGCTCCCACTGAGACTTAAACCATGAACAGCAGACAAACAGATGTTAATAGCATCTTCACTGGAACACTGTGCTGGTCCAGAGCTCCTGCTGAAAATGCTACTGGGCTTTATCCTCCCTCCTGCAGGCGTCTGTGCTAGTGCAGGCGTTCTGAAAGGATTGCAATTTTGCTGCAGGCTCATGGCATAGAAAAAACAGAGCTGTGAGGGAGAAAGGCCTTTGCTGAACATCTCTCAAAATAAGCTTATTTAACAGTCAGATGGGAAAAGACTGGTCTATCTTTTCCTTCTTGCTTCCCAGACTTTGGAATGCCCTGTGATTTACATTGCACTCAAACCCTCAGCACTGTTCACCCTCTTGGCAAGCTCCCCCCTTCCATTCCATTCCTGATCTCCATGCCTTTGATTACATTGATTAAAATAAAACCAATATATCAGAGACCTACTGAAGCAGCTGATTCCAAATATCCACAACAGCAAAAATAAACATTGGTGAAAAGCACCTGCAATCAACAGAAATAAAATGAAAGCAAAAAAAAAGTATTGTATAAAAATAATAAAAAAAAAAAGACCAATTTAATAATTTAAAATTTAATAATTTCTAAGGGGTTTCTAATTCCTGTGTATTGGATAAGGTGGTAAGAGTTGAAGAAAACGAGGATTTGCACCAAAATAACATTAAAATTAACTGTCAATTTTAATGAAGAAGAAAAGCAAATACAGAACCTTTCTGCAGTACAGCTGGATCAACCTATCAACCTCCTGGTCAAGGAACATGGAACAGACATGAATGCATCTATGATTTTCTATGCCTTGGACTGGAAGTAAAAGATCTTCTTTTAGAAATATAATACATATACAGTTTTTTTTCCTTTGAGGGAGAATGACTTTCTAATGTGAAGGAAATGAAGGTGCAAAAATGGCTCCTAAATGTGCCAAAATGAGGTCTCCAGTTGGTAAATGGGTAACAGCATTTCTTGTCTTATTTTACTTCTTTTCTGTAGCTTCTGAACATTATTCAAAAATGAATGCATTTCAAGTGTATGGTTGAATTTAGGTGGAAAGTGCTGTTTCGTCTCTTTTTTTTCTTTCTTTTTCTCTTCCTTGCTCCTATTTATTCCAAATGATTTTGAGCTGCAAGGCTTTTACATTAATGGATGCCCCCATTCAGCTGGATTAAAAATCCTCTTTACTATGAGCACTGAAGGACAACACAACACTAAAACCACCTGGATAGTTTATTTTATTCAAGCACTAGTTGCATTAATATTTGAAAGACAGTAATTCATGTGCTGAAACACTTAAGAAAAGGAAGAGGGATGGGGTCATGCAGGAAGTGACACCTGACTCTGTTTTACACAGAGGGAAACAGAATCTCCTTTAAAAATATTAATACACTGAGATATATATTTTTTTCCCTTTTAAGTCACTGTATGTCAACCAACAGTGCAAAACCAAAAGTATGACAAAATAAAAATGGAAAAAAGGCTAGATGAGGAATAGGCATCTTCCTCCTTTTTCTCCTGTATTTACAGAAAGGCCTCTGCAGGATGGAATGCACTGGAAGTAGTTTGTGACTTGATCCGTAAATATCCAACAAATCTGAGCACAAACATGAAAGGAGGTATTCAATAAGAAGCAAAGTGGCCTTTCTCTCCCTCTGTCCTTTATAATTTGAAGAAGACATAATTTCCTGTGGGATACTGTCTACCTGGCCCTGGTGCTCCCACCAGGAACAGAAATTGGTCTGCTGCTCTTCTGACATCGCCTGGATGAGTCTTCAAGTCTGAGACTGAAATTGTTAAACTTCTTTGGCTTTCCAGGTGCTTGTCCTTTTCTCTCCTGCTGCATTCTAGCTGACCACTTTTCAAAGGTGAGGCCAGGAGGACAGAGCACGTGGAAGGGAAGGAGGGGGATTGGTCTCCAAGCATTCCCACAAGTTGCTTCTTTTCAAAGGCTTTCTTGTTGAGCATGGAACACAACAGATTCCCCCACAAATGCTTACAGAGCCGCCTTATTTCAGCTTTTATTTCCTTTGTTTGTTTCTTCAAAAGGACTGACATTATTATGGGAAAGAACATTGAGAGAACAAGTGAAATTTAAACAACATCCTGCTCTGAAACATTCTGGTTACGGCAGAGAGCATCTGTGCCACTGTATTTTAAACAGGCATTTGGAAGAGAAGTAGCTTTGACAAGATGATAATTTAGTCCTTTTGACTCCCTCACTTCAAAGTGAATCTATCTGGAAATTCTCAGAGGAACAAAGTTTTGCTGAAAAATGCCAAATTCTTGACCCTGACCTATTTTGTTTGCAACAAGGGGGGTGATACAAACTTCTGTCAGAGGAAAGCAGTGTTTCTGGGATGTCAGATAGATTCATCCCTGCTTCTGAGTCACTGGGAACCCTGCCTGGCAATTTCTGTCATCAGCTGAAGAATAAGGTCATTCTCAGTTTGCCTTGTTTTTAATTGGCCTTCAATTGGCAAGAGCTATCTGAAAAAAAAAAAAAAAAAAACCAAAAAAACCAAAAAAACTAAACAAACAAAATCCCACCAAATAAATGAATAAATCAACCTCAACTAACCAACTAATCAAAAATAAAACCCTTCACTAGCAGAGCAAAAAACCAATCCCCTCATAAATATAGGGAAAGCAATACTTCCTTTTTGTGAGGTGACCTTGATTTCTTTCTCTCAGTAAAGAAAATGTGACTGCCCTGTCAATACTGGATGTTACTGATCTGAGATCACTTGGGCTTTATCTACACAGGGGATTTGCACACATTTCCCCACTGAGCAGGAGGCAGCAGCAGCAACACTAGAGGTTGCAGTGAATAAGTTCTGGAAGCATGACCTATATTTTATCTTTCCAAATGACTTACCAACTTTTCAGGTGTTAGAATACATTTCTTGGGAAAGAGAATGGAGGAAAATATCACTGATATTTCTACCTCCACTAAATCCAGGCCAATGTTTCACTTGGGAAAAATTGGTGGAAACATGCTGAAAGTAATGAATTAATGTTTATTCACAAGCAACCTGAGGATCTGTATTTTCATACATGAACACAAACCCACAGAGGGAGTAAGACCAGGCAACAACTGGCAGTAGATGGATTTTTTCATTTCCTGAGTTTGGCAGTATGTTACACCTCCCAGGAATAGATTTGCCACTGGCCTAACACTTCCCTACATATAAAATATTTCAGAAGATTCTGCTGAAGTCTTTTCCTTTACTAATTTAAATATTTGCCCATTTCACAAATCTCAGCTCAGTTTCTCCTACTTCATTGCCTCACTACTCTGTGGCACACAGTGGCTTACTGCATATGAAAAATACCAATCCTGCCAACCAGCAGATGCAGAAAAGAGCTATGTTAAATTATTTTTCTTAAAACTGAGTTAATCCAGCTACTAATGACCATCGACTCAAATTTTTACAGCCCTTACAATGGCATCTATCCTCTGGTTTGTTTCCACTGTTTATCTGTAGAGTGTAAGTTTCTCCTCTGATAATTTCTGAGCAATCCTTGCTCTTGGATGCTGCACTTTATGACACACTGCAAAAGTAACAGTGAAATTAGCAGTCATAATCTATGAGATCTGAAAGCCTCCTCACATGAGTTGCTCAAATGAAGGACTTTTCTTTTCTGCTTGTAATGACGTGAATGAGAAAAGGAACAAAATTGGCCAGAGCTACTCAGTGCCTGATTAACAAAACACATGCTGCTCCAGCACACTCGAAGGCTAGTAATTCAATTTAAAGGTATGCATTAGAAGCACTTTACAGCTGATTCTGTGCACTTTTAATTGGCTTAACTACCAGGTTTCCAGACAGGAGGTGGAACTCTTGCTGAGATGTTCACTCAGTACAGAACAACCCGTTTCGACACTGTCAGTTACCCAGAATGAGCTGGAGTTGTATTGTACCCTTTCTTCTCAGGGTTGTGTTCTAACCATAAACATTCCCCTTGCTCTCATAGCTGTCCTACCAAGTACTAATGGAAACAAACTTATACCAGAAGATTTCATAATGTATCACAAAAGCTAAAACAAACTAAAAAAAAGGACAAAACATTGCTCATTTCTGACACTTCCCAAAGCTTTTGTTCCAAAACTTCACTAATATCACCCTTTTAAGGAAAAAAATTATTAACTTTAATGTCTGTCACAATTCAGTCATCAATAACAATATCACAGTTTTGCTTGTTCTCTCATTAACCTGGTGCTCCTCATGCTTCCTCTCATAAACACTGTTGAAGAGTGTTATTATAACCTTGCTGTTCATTTAATTGCTGTTAAAAATCGTGATGATCAGAGCAGTCTAAGTAATTTTTGGCAGCAGATTCCAAGCTTTCTAACAGACTGCTTTCCACCTGGTTTCACTTCAGGATTCCTAATTTCCCTGTGGCTGGCAACCCCCAGTGCTGCAGCTGCATTTCTGTCAGGGTCACAGGCACAGCTGGGGTACAGACATCTTACACAGGGAACTGGGGCAGCTTGGCCAGATCATCAAATCCAGATTTTTCTCACATTTTTTGTCCATCCAGGAAATTCAAAACAGCAGAAGAAGATGGGGGCTCTGCATTTTAAGTGACTTGCAAGATGTGTTTATTTTTTCTTAGAGTAAGAGACATTCAATTGTGGGAAGCTATAGAAGTTCCATCAGCCAAGACTTTTAGCATAAGCTGGAAGCAGAAGTGGAAAAAAGTAGCATCTTTCATTATTTTCTCAGAACTATATGTAGACTATGTGATTGAAGTTTATCCACCTACTGAAATCTGGAAGCAGCAGTAAATCTTGGTTTCAAGTTTTCTGTGCATCAAGCTTAATATACTTGATATACAAGAAAAAAAATTTACATGTAAAAAGGCTTTACCTATTTCTTAATTGAACTTAAACTAATAGCAAAGTTCATTTAGTATTTAAATTTTACATCTGGAAGCAACACATATGGAATGTTACAGATTAATAGAAGTTTGTTCAGCTCCACCACAATCCTGAACTCTGGAAAGTCTGAATATTTGCCCTGAACTTCTGTAGTATCCTTATGGTCTGACCTCTAAACTCTGTGGTATAGAGAGATCTGAATTGTAATTAATAAGTGTCCTGGGTTGGTGTTTTGACTGACTCCTCACCCTGCCCCCCTTGGCCATGAAGCTGTCTGCTCCCGGGGAAGGGGCCGCCTGGGCTCGGCTCTGTGGAACTGGCCTTAGTTTTTTTCTCTTCTTGCAGTGGCTCGCTTGGCTCTGGCTGCTGCTGCTTGTAGCTCTTGCTGCTGTGGTAGTAGTTCGTTGCCTGGTTTGTTAGTTAGCTGTTTTTTTTCTTGATTTTTTGGCTTTATATTGCTTGAATTATTTGTTTTAGCTCGCTGTTGTTTAAAGCTTGCTAGCTGTTTTTTTCTTTCCTTTCTCTCTCTCTCCCTCTCCCTTCCCCCCCCCCCCCCCCCACCTCCCGAAAATCAGCACCAGCTCGCTCCAAAGAAACCCTGCAGCCTGCCTCTAAACACCGGCCAAAAAAGCATCTCGTCCTTCTAGTAAAAATCAAATCATCCACGTCTCTTTTTCTCTCTCGGTGGAATTTTTTTTTGGTCATCTGGATCTGTGCTGGGAAGTGTTTCTCTTGTATGTGTTAATAAATAGGTTTTTTCCACTTTTCCCCCTGAGTGAAATATTTTTTTCTTAAGTCCAGTGGGATAAAGAATTGGGGGTTTATTCCCTGGGGAGCTCTTCTGGGGGTTTTTCCCCCTAAGTTTGTCCAAACTAGGACATTTCTTATTTGGTGGCCCGTACGGGGAGGGAGAAAGTGGAAAAAACTTTAATAACATAACTTTAATAAGTGTCATGCTAAATTTCCCTGCAGTTTGTTACACATCAAATCTAAAACAAGTAAAGCCCACATGACATACATGAGACATTCTCAAGTGACAATGAAAGGGAAAAAAGCAAACTTACACTTTAAACATCCAAGCCCTCTGCCCATAGATAACCTCCTCTTCAGAAAGAGAACATTAATAGATACAAACAACAACAGCTTTGTCTAATTCCATCTCAATGCACTCTCAGGAAAATCCTCCCCCAACACTACTACCCTGCACTAAGTACAGACATGTTACTTGGACAACATTATATTCCTGTCCACAGCAGAAAGATAAATTTATCTCTGACAAAACCACCTTGTAAACAACCTTATTTACCCTGTGGCATATTACATGAAGCAAGATAATAACCCAGTGTTTACGCATTACTGCCCTTGCTATAGCACTTTTGAATGGTAGCAAAATAATACTGAGCACCTAGAAACACCTGGGTTTTATAATTCTTGTATTTAATTTTTACAGTTAGATAGTACCATATAAGCAAGAACACTCAACTTGATCAGAGTTGTTACAAGTTTTGCACTTTTCAAACAACTTCTCCCAAATAAATATTGATGATTGGACTAATTTCATGCTATGATATTCAATTTGAAAGAGTATGGTAGTATTTGTGCCTCCAAAAGCACTAGATTAGAAAAAAAATCCAAATACTTGATGCCTGGTGAAGTACTTCTTGAATGAAAATGGATAAAAGTAATGGATTCTATAGCTACAGTTATCAGTTGCAATTATCATGACTGTATATTTCCCAAAAAATTATGAGAGATTTTATGGGGTTTTTCCTCTGTTTTTTCTTTTTTAAGCATTTTACTTTACACTATATTTTGATTTAACAAAAATATGTACAAAGTAAAGCCTATCTAGAACAGAAATTCTAGAGAGGGACAAATTGCTGTGAAGATGCTACCTGCATTTAGATGCCTCTGAAAAGGCTTAGAGAATACATGCTTCTATAGTTACAGTTCCACCTTTCCAACATTTATTAAGACTCTATCTGAAGCAAGAACTTATAAGCAGCATTTTACCTTTCAAAATTAATCAGGAAAGTTCCCCTGCTCTACTATGCTGATGTATCAGCACAAATTCACAGTAGAGGATCCAAGACCAAGATCAGACTTTAGGATCCAAACAAACAGAAGATACATGCACTTGTAGTAGAGAGTTAGCAAACCCTGAGTGGGTCAGCAGCCATGTGGAGCCAGCAAACATGGCCAAATGTCCCTCCTGGAGTCACTTCAGAGCAGTTGCATTGCTCTCTACAAGAAGGATGTAGCCAGGTCAGTCTCTTCTCCCAAGGAACAAGTGAAAGGACAAGAGGAAATGATGTCAAATTGCACCAGAGGATGTTTAGATTGTATATTATGAAAAATTTATTTGTGGAAAGGGTTGCAAAGCATTGAAACAGACTGCTCAGAGAAGGGATTTAGTTGCCAACCCTGGAGGTATTTGAAAGTCACATAGATGTAATGGTTTAGTGGTGGACAGGGGCTGTGCTGGGTTAACTGTTAGTCTTGATCTAAGAGATCTTTTTCAGTCTAAAGGATTCTATCATTTTATGTCCATCCTGCTTTGCTTTAAACCAGTGACACCTCACAATCATTATGTGCAAGGTGTACTATTTTTAGAAAGGTACAAAGGTGAAAAGTCTTTAACCCACCGTACTGCATCTCTCAAACACTTTCTTTCTGCACGTCTTACGTGCTAAAACTGTTCCAAATTCAAGGAAAAGGGAGAAGAGTTTTTAAAAGTTTTTAGATTTTCTCTGTCTTTAGCGTATTAGAAAGGTTATTATTTCTAGATCTAATCCATAGCTTCTCACTCTTTGGTTCAATCAAATTCCAAATGCACATAGAAAAGCAGAGAGAAAGAGATCTCTCATGAAAATGACACTGCTGTTATTTATTTGGTTGCTGCTTTCACACAGCAGTGTGATGCAAACTTCAACTACCTCACCTAACTTCTTGAGAAAAGAAAGGGCATTTTTAGCAGTTTCTATCAAAACTCCTTTCGCCACTAACAAAACAGTTCCAGAAATCCCCTATGAGAAGAAAGCTCTGCTTGGAATACCATCTTCCCTATTTTATGCTACTGCCATATAAATACCAAATGCCATCTTATTGTATGTGCACCTATGTAGATAGGAATATCTGAATACAGGGGAAGATGGCTATCATTTGGTTATTATTAGAATTTTTGACACTTTCTCATATAGTGTTTCTATATTATGTGATTAAAAACAAAACATGTTAAATGAAACAGTTACAACTATATATATACACATGTATATATAGCTACATGACAGAAAATTGCCCTAAACAATTATAAATGTCTCAGCACTAAAACAAAGTATTGCAAGATGAAATTTCACAATAGACTTCTGTCTGTGCCACTGAAAATCACAATTAATCAAATCTGTATGATGCAATAAGAAGTATTCTCATTAAACATGCTAGTGACATCAGTGTAGAGGTGATTTAAGCATGTTTGAATCATTGTTAGAGTTCAAAAATATTGGAAAGCTGGAATTTAAAAACAAAGGATACTAATCAATAAAGACAACTTCCTACAAAAGTAAGCAAGCTCTGCAAACACAGGAAAGGTGATTTATTAACTGTTTTGCAGAAGGAATGGAGAGGTTGTCAGTGATTATGAGTTACAAGTTAGGCTAAGGCAAGAATGTTGTGCTTTTAAGAAAAAAGATAAATACTATCTTGACATGCATAAATAAAATTATTGTTGGCAAGTCATATTCAGTAATCATCTTGTTTATTGTGCAGCTAGTAAGATCTCAACTATATGTTCCAGTTGGACAAAGTCCAGAATAGATTGATAAGAAAGTGAGAGGTCTGTGAGAGGTCTGCAAAATATGACCTATGTGGAAAAAGGGAAGGAATAGTAGTTATCTAATATAGACAAGAGAAGGCTGAAAAGTGGGGTAATTAAAAAGCATAGCAGAAAGGAAAGAAAATTTGGTTTTCTTATCCTAATTGCAGAGAGGTTAAGTAATGAATTTAAATTACAGTGAAAGAAAGGGTAAGAAAAAAAAAAAGAGAAAGGAAACCCCTTTGTAGCAGTAAGGGTGGTCACAGATTTTACAGATTGTTTAAAACTTTATGGAATCTTCAACTGGAAAAGTTTTGGTCTTAAAAAAATGAGATAAAATTTATTTAAGAATTATTTTAAATTGTCTTGGTGGACTTTGGCAAAAAAAGGATGAATTAGATAACCTTTTAAGGTTCTTTCAGTTCTTTGCTTCCCCTTACATTGTTGTTGTGATCCTTTTGAAACTTAAGGTGAGTCAGAATTGGCAATTTCATGCGCTACAGTTGGGACTGCAGCTAAAAATTCTAGTAGATAAGCAGATGATTTTTCAGCACTTGTTACGCAGACACATAGAAAAAATGATGCCTGTTGCACTTTTGGCTGCCTTCAAGGCCATCTCTTTACATCCACATTCCCTCTTCATGTCTTCCCAGAAAACGTGATGCTGGGTTATGGTGCTATCTACCACCATGATCTGTGTACTCTTTATAATTTCCAAGTAATTTCATCTGTTGCACATCACTTGAAGTAGTACTTCAAGTTTGCCCTTGAAGCGTTCTCTTCTTCTCAAATGCATGCTTTGTTCTTCAGTTTATCATATCACAGCTTCCTTAACATTTCAGGTATCTTCCATTCAGCATGCATAACTGGCCCAAACAAATGAATAACTACAAATTTTTGCATCCTAGCAGAACAGAAAGGCATCATCTTCCTGTCAATCTTTACTAAATGTACGAACAGCACTGGTAAGTTTTCTGTCCTGAGGAAATTCTCAACTTAAAAAAAAAAGTTTAAATACCAACACTTATTCACAGAAATTAAAATTCTTTTTTTCTTCAAACTTTGGAAGAATGTTCTGCATATTTAATAATGAAGTCAATCCATAAAAGTATACATTTCTTCCTGCACAATAAATTAATAAAAATATAGTATGTCATAGTATAAATACAGTTACAAAGACATTTTCTCAGGCAAGTTTCCCATTCAAATAATTTACATCAGATCTTTTTGACATGACATAATATGATTTCTCACACTGGAGTAATTTTGATATATAAACATCTAGATTACCAGATGTATTTATTATGTTTGGGACATACAGGGACATTCAGAAAGAAGGACGATGCAATTTTCTTACAAACTCATTCCAACAAAGAATGAGGTCTCTGTCCTGGTTATAACATACAGCACAATAAATGCCTACATTACTGGCAGCTGGAACAATTTGTAGGAAATGTGTTACTAGGTGGACCATGCTTAAAAATGGATTTTAACTTTAAGGAGCTAAAGCTGCATTTCCATATTTTCTTCTTAATAAGAGAGCAACAGTTCATGATATATTTACAACTATTTCCAGTTAATCAGGTTTATTTGCAGATTCTAGTTCTCCTCTTGGGATTTGCACATAACTGGGGTTAAAAGCTGAAGAACTTGTGATGCATGGATGACAATGGGACATTGATACTGAAGAAAGGATGATTCCAGTAG
Organism: Oenanthe melanoleuca; assembly: GCF_029582105.1. Lineage (NCBI taxonomy): Eukaryota > Metazoa > Chordata > Aves > Passeriformes > Muscicapidae > Oenanthe > Oenanthe melanoleuca. Next base: position 119,283 of record NW_026612656.1, read on the forward strand.
CAGATATTTAAGACACTAAGGAGAGGCTTGGACAAACATAGATTAGACAGCATAGATTTTCCTGTAAGAGTGTGTGAAATAAACTCGTTTCACATTCATTCTTGTACCCAGTCACTTAGCCAGTGTGGAAAACCTGGTGCAACTGCATTTTTTAGAATGACAGTAGGAGGTCTACAGCATGTCATGACTAATTCTGACAATCACAGCCTACCTGCGGTTGTCACAGAAGTTAATGATGGATTGTTAGAAACCGCTTCAGCCTCAGGCAAGGCCCTGGGAAGTTAACTACTAGGACAATCTCTAATAAGCTGCAAAAAACAGTTTGTGGGCTATTTTGGGGATTAAATTTGCTTTTTCTAATAAAGAGAAATCTTACTAAGATATTATCCAGTTTTAAAACCAGGTTCAAGAAGTAGTCAGAGATCAGTGCATCTCCATCCATCACCTAATTATTACAGATATCTAGAACACATAGGAAACATGTTATAATTCATATCTATAATTATTTTGAATTTATTTAAATTGCTAGAAATAGCAGGTAACTTTGTCAAAAGATTTTAGTGAAGGTCATGTACAAATACCACCTCACCTTTCTATACTATTGTTATAAATTACCACCACAATTGGGTAGGTCAATCAACAGAGTACCCTGGTTTAAGTCATGATGGTTTTGTCTGACTTTAAGTGTCGGCAGTCACTCATTATAGCCAAAATTCAGATCACATTTTTTAGCTTCCCAAGCTATTAAGTTCTTTACTGTATTCAATATCTACATTGTACAAATGCCTTTGGTCCACAATGAAGACAAGCAGCCAGTTGTGCAGATGCTGAATAGCCTGTGAATGCACAATAAGGGCATATCGTTCACGGCTTGTAGAATAAGGCAGAAAAGCCCTAAACCTTATGATAGTAACTTCAAAGTCAGTCATTTACATTGTGTACTTCAGTTGATACAGAGGTCAAAATGTGCAAAAAGCAGTGCTTCTCAGAGCTGCCAGCATTGGGCTGCCATGTAGGTTCACTTTCTTACTTTGAAAAGAGGCTCAGCACTATGAGTTTATTTGCTTACAACTCCCTCCTGTAGTTTTTCATCTCCAACTAATTCTATAACCAAACCTGCAGAATATGACTCCTTAAGGAAAAAGCCCTGAAAACTATTAGTAACTCAAGATGGCAAGAAACTAATCAGCAGAACTCCAGGAGCACCTTGGAGACACTCGTCTGCTATTGGCTAATGAGGAAGGATGCCTTGCTTCTGATAATGAATAGAAGAAAAATAAAACCCAAAAAGTCTAGAAAAAGAGGCCTGCCCATGGCTTGCCTTTGGTTTGAGTTTTTTGTGGGTTTGGTTTTATTGAAAGACCCTTATTACTCTTATAAAAGCCTAAGTGCAGCTTAATCCTAACATGAAAATACTTTGAAGGATCCAAGTTTATCTGACATCAAACCAGATTTGCATATAGTGTGCAAGTCAGATCCTCTTTTCTGCATGGAAACAGGAAGAATATCTCACTAGATATTATCACTAAACAGCCATTCTGCAGATCTGGGCTAATTTCAAAGTTTAGTCACAGGCACGGGGTATGAAACAAGAATGATTCATTCTGATCGAAAGCCCAATCTAATAACTGTTCATAAAAAATCTCTAGTGTAAACTGAACTGCAGTTAATAACTATTTAGTGAGCCAGTTAAAATATAATCTAATCTTGCAAGAAAGTACTTTTGAAGAGCTCCAAAGCAGTATGCTATAATTTATTTTCAATTCTTTGTGATATTCCATTACTGGACAAGTATTCTAAGAAATCAAGGGAGTTATTTTGGACTCATGTTGATAGAACCGAGAGAAGACTAATTCTTTGTTAATATTCTGTTCAAATATTAAGAGGTTCAATCTTATTAAATCAGATTATCCATATTTTTGAAGACCGAGAAACATATAAAAAATTAATTAAACCAGAAGTTCATCACTGAGCTAAAAATTCAAGACATCCTAGTTGCATACTCCACAACAATGGAAAGACTAATTCCTTTCTTTTTATTTCTCTATTTTCTCATATGTTTCCTTTTTGTTCACATTCCACACTAAGTTTACATTGTCATTAACTTCAAAGCTGAGTGGAAACAAAGAGGAACAAATCTGAATTACTTGTCTTTGACACTCTCTTTATGATTGGGAGATTTGTCAAAAGCAAATAAAGGGGAGGGAATGCTTCCTTTTTTCAAAACATAATCAAAGAATAATTGAAGCTAAAAAATACCTGTAAGATTGAATAAAACTATAAATCTAACACTGCCAAGTCCACCATTAAACCATGTCCTTAAGTGACACACCTATATGCTTTTTGTTATAATTTACAGAAAGATTTAGTGAGTCAGACCTACATTTGGCTGAGAGACTACCATAAGCAATGTTTGAGCAGATTTTGCCATAAGCATCACTATTCACTTAATGAAAGTACCAACTAAAGTAATAAAAATATCTTTGAAATGTACCCACACAGTAAAACAGAAGTAGGAAATGACCAGCACAAGATTCCTGTCATCACCCTGCATTGCAAACTTAACTTTGGTTTTTCAAGGCATCTCCAGTTACAACACTGAAGCCTGACAATAAAAAATGTACTATTAAAAGATTAATCCATTTCCTGTCACATATGCCTTTTATTCAGGCATCAGGTCAGGCTTTGGAACGGTCTGCCTAGGAACATAGTAGAGTCACCATCCCTAGAAGAGTTCAAGAAACTATTCAATGTTTAGGTTGTCATGGTGGTGGTCAAAAGTTGGACTCAATAGTCTTGGTGGTCTTACCCAACCTTAATGATTATATGACTGTGGCAAAATTTCTGCCTGAGGGGGAAACCTGGTACATCACATGAATGCTCATGCACCAAGACCTAGGCCATTGAAGAACATCAGATTAACCAAAAGGTTAATCCAACTGCTAAGTGGCTCAGATGTACCATAAGTGTAAACTATTTTTAGCTCAGTTCGGCCCATGACACCTTGGGCCAAAAAGGGATGTAACTGACAGGTGGGTTCATGACCAAAGCATGGACACTCTCACAAAGGTTATCCATTAATGTGAAACAGGAGCTGCAATCAAGCAGGACAAGCTTGTGTGGAGGATGGTGTCTGCAGTATAAATGTGGCAGGGCCTCGCAGACTGGCTATAACACACTCTCACCAACCCACCAGGGCCAGGGCCATGTGCTTACAGTGGTGGAAGCAGCCAGTGGATGGGAATGATGCTGATAACACATTGATGGTTTAGTTGTTGACAAGCAGTGCTTACCTTAAGTCAAAGACTTTTCGGTTTCCCATACCCTGCCAGAGAGCAGGTGCAAAGAAGCCTGGAGGGAGTGTGGCCAGGACAGCTGATCTGTACCAGCCAAAGGGACATTCCATAACAGAAAATGTCTGCTCAGTATAAAAAACTGAGGGAGCTTAGTTGGAAGGTGCCAGTCTGCCATGGTGAGGGCTGAGTATCCATCAGTGGGTAGCAAGCAATTGTACTATGCATCACTTTTTTCTTGGATTTTCATAATCTCTCTCCTTTTCATTAAAATTATTATTATATTTTACTTCCCCCTCCCCAATTACGAAACTATTTTTATCTCAATCCACATGTTTTACATTTTTCTGATTCTGTTCCACATCCCAAGGAAGGGTGGGGAGAGAGGTGTGCAGAGCAAGCAAGCAAGCAAGCATCTGTGTAGTACCTAGTTAAACCACAATGTTAAGATAAAGTGTGCATTTTTGTGTCTGACCTATTTTGAACCCATATAGGGAACACAAGAGAAATGAAATGCTATAGTCCAGGAACTTGCTGTAAAGCTATTTCTTCCTTAGCAATTCTGTTCTTCAGCATTCTCTCTCCCTTGCAATTCCCTGTGGTTTAATCCTTTTTTTATTTCCTCCCTTTTCCAAAAATATCCTCCCATGTTACCAATAGTCGCCAAAGGCCAATTGTGCTGAAAATAGAGGCTATTAATGTCACAGGAAAAAACAAAAGGAGTTGTTTTATCTAACACTGCTAAATTAGCCATGTTTTTCTAAACTGTTTGACGGATTTCATTCTTGGTACATGACACTGAAATTCAATCACTGAATCTCCAATATGGTAAAAATAGCAAAGTTCAGGCCCCTTGGGGTCATCTGTCATTCATGTTATGGAGAAGTCTAGATTAATTCAAAGGAATAAAACAAATAAGGTTCCAAGGAATTTACCACATAATCAAGGTAAAACTGGAGAGTAATAACTTTTAATTGGAGAACTAGAAACAACTTTTCAGTGGCATTTTAAAAGTGCTTTAGCATTTTACAAGATTCTACATTACATTTTATGATGCTTTTCCGTAACAGTCAATCACAATAGCAAACATATCCTTTTACACAACAAAAGAGGCTTCTCTGCCCCTCAGATCTTGCTTACTAAAGACTGAGACTGCTGCAGTTTACTTTTCAAATTCAGAAATTAATCTCAAACCATTTATCTATGTCCACCACTTGCAATCTTGAGGAGAAACATTTTGACTGAACAAACTCTGAGTACAGTGTTAACATTTGCTAGCTTTGTTCACAAGAAAGACAAGGTATGATAAAATTAAAACCTCACTGAAGTGTGTCTGTCAGCGGCAAAGACTCATCTCCTATCGCTAAATTGTACATGCCTCTAATACCCAGTCCCATATCCATATCTGAAAATCTCTTTTCAAAAACTCTGATAACTACTGTTTAAAAGGCAGACAGGTACAAGCTCTATAACTTCTTGTTATAGTATGGTTTACCCTCAGAGCCTTACCTATCATGCATCAACCTTTTCTTTCAAATACCATATTGTATCTAGTGACAGACTTCAGGATGGATTCACTGAAATAATAGTAACCTTCAGTCGTAACCATATCTGCCACTTTCAACAAAAAGCAATAAGAAGCACACTCCTTGCCATAGAACTCCTGCAGTTCCAAATTCTTCATTCCTTAGCACCACAGCATCCACTCATTTCACAGCTGTCAGAATGCTTGCACCTGACAATCAATACGACTTCATGGGTGAGTGTACGATGAAGCTACTGTGAAGTTTTTCTTACTTCAGTGCTGGAAAAACAGAGAACCCTATAAAAACAACAACCACAACGCAAAACCAAAACAAACCTCTGCTGCTTAAACCGACAAATAAAACTATTGTCTTGCTATTATCTCCTGCTGGCATTACAGAAGAGAGTGACTTACAAAAACAACACATGGTCCCATTGGTACCAATCCTATATTTAGTGTAGATCCAAAAGTCTCATGCGAGTCAGCAGAGCTATAGAAAACCAGCAGAATTGGCTTACTCCAAGGGTAGGAAGGATTCTATGTCACATAAATGCATACATAATGATACATAACGTATACATAATGTTACATCATAAAATCATCTGCAAAGGAAGCACCAGACCACTGGTGGGAACAGCAACATTTATCAAGAAGGCCTTCACGGAACCAAAACTTAATGAGTTCCAACAGAAGATATTTTCTATTATAATTTCTTTGTGGGGTTCTTAAATACTGCAATGATCCAGCACAAAAAGTAAATATCCATCAATATATTTTCTCAACTGGTATTGAGTCTGGGTTGAATAGCTTTAAGTACTACCTTTTATCTCTTAAGGAGCTTTTCTATCTCTGAAAAAATGTAATTTTATATACCTATATGAAACCCACCTTTTGTTTTCATCCTGAAGACTTTTGTAACAGGCTTCAGCAAATTTTTCATTAGGTTGACTAGTAATTGCAGCAGACAGTTCATTCAATAGTGTCGCTGAAATATGACTCAAGGTGGTTAAACAAAGTTCAGTCCAGAAACAATTAAATTCTATTCACAATTTTTGTGCAGAGGAAAGCTGTTGAACGTTCCCTGCTACTTGATTATACATTACTTCAATGATCCCATTGATTAGGTGACTTTTTCAATCAAGGATGTACATTCTGAACTGTACTTTCCTGTACTTGACAATTCTCTCTGTGCTCTGATGCATTTATTTTATTTTAATTGAAGAGGAAGGTTGTTAAAATTCTGGGGAAGTATTTAGACTATATGAATCTTTAACAAAGGTCAGTGATTAGCAAGGCCTTTTCCATATTTAATGATGCAGTTTCTGGTACACTGTTCACCATGCACATTGAATGCTGAAGTGATTACCTGCATTTAATATTGTTTTCCTGGTGAATTCAGAGTGATTCGTGCAGTGGATGGGCATGACAAAACTCAACAATCAGGCTTGGTTTGAGTGACTATTGGAAGCACTGCGACAACTCAGAATCACAGAACAATTTTAGGTTCAAAGGGACATTTGGGAGACATCCCGCTCAACCTTTTGCTCAAAGCAAGGCCAGTTTCAATTTTAGATTTGATTGCCCGGGATATAGTGTAGTCAAGTTCCGTCAAAACTCCAGTATGAAGATTTTGCAAATCACTCTGGGCCCTGCTCCAGTACTTTGAGATAATAATGGAGAATTATTTTCTATTAAATCCAGATGACAACCAGTTAGGCTTTGAAATACTAGCACTCCACTGAGGCTGGTAAGCCAGCTAGCTTCTCAGCCACCTTGTAGTCCACACTCACAACCCATGTCTCCTTGGTTTGACTAAAAATGTGAGAAATCACAACAAAAGCCTTGCTGTGGTATACAACTTTCATTGCTCTTGCCTTGTTTGCAAGAGAGACAGTCCAATCCCACTATAGAAAACAGTGTCAGTCAGGTATAATCTGCTCTTGTTACATCAATAAGAGGTGTCCCCAGTCAGTCCATCATGTACCCAGAGGTGGCTTCTCTAAGGACATAACAGTTCATGGCATAAAGGTGAGGCTATTTGGGCTGTTGTCATTCTGCCTTCGCTGAAGATGGGAGGAATATGCACCTTCTTCCAATAATAATGCCCTCCTTTTTGATTTAGAATGCTTTATTATCTCCCAGCTCTGAGGAATTCTGAAGAGTTCTTTTCTCCTCACCGCACCCCGCCTCCATTTGTAAATTGGTGTTGAAAGAAAAGCAGTATCTTTTTTTCCCACCCCACTCCCATATTTTCTTTTTTTTTTTTTTTTTTTTTTTTTTTTTTGCTTCATGTTACCTATTGTCTCTCACCTATTTATTTCTTTACAACTGCAAAAATGATCTTGCCCTCCCTTCTTCAGACCATGTTTATCAGGAAAAAAACTACAGTGTTTTCTGGGTGGCATAAGGCCAAATTCAGTATATATGTGGGATCTTGAGACAGAACAGCCTCTCACTGCTCTGAAAATCTCAGAATCACAGTAATCTAGCCGAGCTGATAAAACCTAGCCTGATAACAACCTAACAGATTCACAAAATATCACACATAGCCTAAAATTAAAAGGGTAATGCAAAGCAGAATAGTATCTAACAATGCTATTTCGGTGTCAACCTACTGAAACAAAAAAAAAAAAAAAAAAAAAAATCTTCAGATAATTTTCTAACAATGAACTAGTGCAAAAGAACAGCAGTCTGGTGACTTCCTTCTGTGGCAGCCCCTAGAAAGGAATCAAAAAATCATTTTCACCAGCAAGTCAGTACATTGGGGAAAGCAGAATTACATGCGTCATGCCCTGATAAATTACTTTTGTCAAGATGAATACTATCCTTTCATGCTATAAGACTTGTCTAGAAGCCCCCTTCACCTATAGTAAGACCTGGGAGAAAGCTCTCTATTTTCACAACTAGCTTTCATACATGAATCACATCTGCCTTCCTTGCTATAAGTGCTGTCACCTACTCAAGGATTCTCACTCTCTCAAATCTTAAAAAGTGTTATGCTTTTATAAAGACCATATTTTTATTTTAATAAAGAAGATTCATGCCACAATAATGTTCCATTTGAAATCCATAATTCAAATATATTGAAGGTTGACTCCTGCAGCTTATACTAAAATATCTGACTGATGTTCTGTCCCTGACATCTAATAATCCTTTCAAAGGTTGGCAGCTAAACATTTATTATGTGCCATTGAAATACAGTCTGTAATTAGAACTTAATTTTTTCTATCGGTTTCAAATTAAGTAAACAAGGAAAGTTATTTCTGAGTGCATACTTTCTAATAAAAGAAAAATTTGAATAAACGTCTCACTATGTAATCTTAAATTATACTAATTAGACAATTACCTAGTATAACCTATGAAAATATAATTCAGGAAAGATTACAAGTCTATTGCCAAAACTGTTATGAGGGAAAACTCTTGAAGGAACTTGACACATAGCGAAATTATAAGTTTCATTATCTGAAAGAGGATTAAGCTGTCTTGGACAGTGCAGATGTAGAGGGGATTTAATTATTTAAGAGGTTATAAAAAGAGCTCAATCTCTATTATATCAAATTTGCCCCTCCTTAAATTTGCCAGAAGGTATGACACAGAAAAGATACTGAAACTTATAGAAGGAAAGGCCCTAACCCATGAGGAGGAGAGTAACAGTGAAATAATGTATCTAGGAAAATTTTTCTCCCAGAATCTTTCAAAACATAGAAAGCTCATCATTGCATTACTAACAGACTGCATGAAGAATATGAGACACAAAGTAAAATTAAAATTTATAATAATCATTGACATCAAAATACTACATATGCATGTATGACAAATACCTCGTTTTTAGTAACCATGATCTATAGTAAGTGTGAACATGGCACCCTATCCTTAGATAACCTCTCTGAATCTCTTACATGAAATCTGGTCAAGACTTTTATAAATCTGTTCTTTGTTTCTATTTCTAATATTAATGCAACCCCATTTCCTTAAAACATCATATAAAGCCAAATTTAATGTGCTGCCTTTAAGATCTTTTAACTATCACTTTTTATAACTTTTTACTTCACCGTTTCCTAATCTCAGATTTAATTGTATACTTTGCTGTATTTGTCTTCAGCACAATAGTTCCATTTGTCTCCACATCTGTAGAACTTACACAGCATATTCCACAATGTCCTGTCATACCTTGTGTAATCATGCATGAAGATATCACGTGGAGCATCTGACACTTTCCAATTCCATTCTCAAATTCATTGCTCCTTTCCACATCAGGATTCTCAACTCTATATTCTCCCAATCCCTCATTTACCCAGCTAAACACTTTGTTGCTGTGGGAAGGGTGGCGTGTTTCCCTTTGCGACAACCTCAGCAGCTTGACCGGGTCAGAGTGTGGTCAGAGCAGGACAGGCACGGTGCTGTGCCTAAGAAATCCTTTAATCCATCCATGACTATGCAGTCCAAGAGGCAGCATTCAGAGACCTGGGGGAGGTGTTGGGTTAACAGTACATAGGGATACCTGAGGGCAAAGGCATAGCCTTGCATGTCCCCAGAAGTCCCATGGTTTTAGGCTAAAGCCTCTGCATCTGCAGAGCAGGGGCCAGACCTAATATCTAAGGCCTTGTTTTTTAACAGCCCACCTCCCAGGGTATTAGATTTATGCCCTCTATGTAGGGAACTTGGGCTAAGTCCCAGTGCATCTTGGCCAAATCAACTACCACAAAACTTCATGTTTTGCTCTACTATCAGTAATTTACGAATCCAATCTCATAAGAAACAATGAGATTAAGCAGCCGGTGCATCTAATTAGAGTCAATTTGCAAAGCAATACTTCAGTTCTCTGAAAATATTTTAAGCATGCATGCTAATCACCCTACTGCAAGCAGTGTAACACCTTTATAACTATTGAAAGCTATGAAGCATTGTTCTGAATAACACAGACTTCCTGATTATCTTCTATATCTGTAAAGAAAAAGAAAATCTTTACTGCTTTTCTAAGCAATTTATAGTACTTTCTTCAATCACCTTTTGTTAAAAAAAAATGAAATTATTGAATCTTTTTTAGTTAAGTGTAGTTGCACACAAAAGGATAATGTCACAGACACCTAACTGTAGCACTGAAAAGCCAGTATTTCTAATATTCATACAGAGGCACAAAACCAAATCTAAATTTCCAGGAGCTTCTGTCAGCTAATACTGTAATTGTATTTTCAGCAAACCCTTGTATATGTGCTCATATATGATTACGTGCCAATATACACTTATATAAATCCTTCCTTAGTGAAGAGGGAGAGTGTCTAAAAATTTTTCTTCAGTTTTTCTCTGCCAGCTGGCTGGGTGAGCTGAGGACAGCAGGAAACATACAAGAATTTTAATATTTTAGGGCTCTGTCATTTCAAGCATAAACTTTTCATTGAACTATTCCGAGAGCCAAAAATAAGATTGGCCCTCATGCACCTAGCAGTCAGAGCAACAGCACCTCAACAGAACAGCCTGATCCCTGGTCTGTCCCATAGTTCCACAGCCACAGTGTTGCCCCTGATGTAAATCCTGATGATTTGAAGGGACTTGAAAACTTTTCCCCATGTTTTTTTTGCATGCACAGTGGATGGATAGTTCTAGATTCCAGTGTGAAAGTTTATGAGAAAACATGCCTTAAGTTTACTACTATACCTTTAAAAGTATAATTAAGAGGACTAGCACATAGGTTGGCCATTAAAAGAAGATTTTATCTTGATCATAGAATGCTCCTAAACTGCAAATTGTTATCATAACATGGCCATTGGAGCTAGTTCAGGCAACTCTAGTTCCTAAAACAATCAAATCATACCCTTGTGGTACAATGTCCAAGGAAAGATTTACTGCTAAAAGGTAACATGAGAAGATAGATATACCTATTTCAGGGTCATTTTGGAATCTGGCAGACCACTCCTTGGATGCTCAAGGATTTTGCAGCATTGGTTTGATTCATCTCGGGTACTTCCGCATGATCCTCACTTGCATAGTGCAGACATTCTGAAAAAAAGCTGCTGTGTAGGACACTGAAAGAATTAAAGCTCAGAGAACTGAGCTGACTGCTAGGTGCAGATTTCAAGCCTAAACAGGATCCTAACTGGCTAGTTTGAGACCACTTCTTAGAAAGGCATCCACCTTTTGGAAGGGAGTACATGGCAGCTGAAAGAGACAGACTGACTAGAAGTCAGAAGGTAGTAGTTTGGATGAAACTGGCTGTCAAATGAGGTCAAGCTCCAGGCTGTTTGTTAAATTAATTTTAAATTGTTCTATAGGTCTTTCTCATTTAATCAGATGGTTTTCAAAGAGATTTCAGTGAATCCTTCAGTGACAAAATTCATATCCACTGGTAAAGCAAACCACGTGCAATTTTCATTAAAGATTTACTTATGCTCCTTGTGCTGAGCAGTTATCAATTCTGATTAAAAATTCCTTTACTTTTAGTGATGATGAAATGGAGTCTCAACAGACCATCTGCACAAAAGGACAGCATTACACCTTCTAACTTTCCAGCGAAACTTCAGGGAAAGCTCTAACCTCAGATTATGCAACACATGAGACAGCAGCCTGTCTCAGAAAGATTGTCACACTGGAATATTTGAATGAGCTTTGAATCAACACAGGAAACTGGAAGGTTAAAGCCATGGAGCACTCTTGCTTAATGCAAGTCTGATTTTAATATTTGAGATTGTTTTGAAGCAGCGTAGTATTCTTACTACTTACAAAACTGAATTTTGTTTTGAAGGGTCTGCATTCAGAATTTGCAAATCCATTTAAATCAGTTCCTGTGACATGCTTTCAAGAAGAAGACATGTTAGAAGTTGGCCTTTTCCAGAACCTAAGTGTTGGCTACCAGGAGCACCTCAAAGCCAGCAGGCATCTACAAACCTGACATCCCACATTAGGAGGTGGACTGTAACCACTGCATTACAGTAAAGTACAAACCTACCTTCAGGAATGTTTTAAACAAATGGCTCAATCTCATTTGTATATTTTAAATTCCATACCTTTTCTATTATATACTTTATAGATCTTGCTTCACAGTGCTGTACACAGAGACTCAAAGTTCAAAACATTCACTCCTTGTTCCATAGAGCATAGAAAAGCAGGTACCACCACTCTAATATTTGATAAAACTTCAGAATATATTATTTCCAGAGTATGTGGTCTCAGTGAACACAGTTAATGGCCAAAATGAATGCATTATTCTGTTAAATTACCTCAGGTGTGTTAGACAAACATAGTTGAAAATTCCCATTAAAAGACAGCCAGAAACACGTTGTTACCTTCCTGCTAGTTGACCCTGAGAAAAATAGGGCTGCATAAGGTTGATCTCAGAAAGCTACAGTCTAATGCCAATATCCGTTTTATTACTATAAAAATTTCTATCACATTTGGGGTTTGTTTGCTTGTTTTGCAGAAAAGACAATCTCTTAATGATAAAAACAATTAGGGTTTTGCCCCAAGGGAGACAAAACCTAAGCGTAGTGAATGAGAAAAACGCAGGTCAGGCATTATGGAATCTCTACCACTCCACCTACATTGTAAACTATTTACATATTCATCACCTATTTGATAATTTTCCTAGCGATTTGTTCCTGCTGCCAAAGCTGCCCAGGTGGTTGTGAAAGTCGTGGGATCAATATTGTCAAACACTCAAAAAACCCACATTGAATTTCTGTGTCTCTGCATGTACGAACTCCCCTCAACTGTATATCAGGCATTTACTTTTGAAAATCCTGCTTGTAAATTAAAAGACCATAAGTCAGCAAATTAACAAAAGGCATGAAGGGCATTGTAGGAGAGAGGGAATCTTTGCTACTCCTGGGCAGCTCCTGATAATAAAACAAAGGATTAGCAACAAAGCTAGGCATTTTTTGCTTATTCCCTCTACACAGGCATTTGTTACATAGAGGAAATTAAAAAGAAATCTTACATGCTGCAGTTTGTTCAATATACCTGTGAACATCTAACATCAGAATCATTGCTCCATGGTGGCAAAATAAATCTCTTTTAAACGTCCAAAGCAGGCTGGTGACAGAGAGCTGCTGTTTCCTGGTTCTGTGAAAGGATTTTGAGAGCCTAAGTATATTTGTAGGTTTTGAAATGAGGCAGGATCTACAGAGGGGAGCTTTCACGTGACAGTGTATCGCGGCAAAGACTGACACCCGTTGTTTCGGAAACAGAGGAGAGCTGAGATGAATAAAATTCCTTAAAATATACTTTAAAAATTTTCCAAAAGCACATCATTCTGATAAGGCCTCTATTGCTTTGTTCCTTTGTCTGCTTTCTGCGTGCAACATTAATTTGCAGTGTCTAGCCTTTGCTGCCTTCTCTCAGTCCATGGTACCGAGGATTACCTGATTTCTATCTGCTGTGGTTTTGAAATACGATCAAAGCAGAGACACTTTGCAGCATCAACTTGATTTATGCTGCAGTATGTGTCCCTCAAGATAGATATTCGGACCCCCAAACTTCTTGCTGCCAGACAGATAAAAGAGGGAATGGAAAGAGAGGGGAAGGTATAAGAAAAATAAGTTATTTTGTTCAAAATTTTGAAAAAAAATAAGCAAAAAATATTTCCATAAAGTGTCAGATTTTATATCTCTTTTACTTTGGAACTTCAACATTAGCTGGCAATGTTATTTTCTAAGCAAGACTGTTTCAAAATTTCAGCAGAGTTTTACAACAGATAATGGAAATGACAATTAAAAAAACCTATTCTAATTTGCATATAGGAAATACAGTTAGTATATCCTAACTTAAAAACCAATTGGGAGGGGTTTTTTAAATAAAAAGGCAACATATAACTATATAACCTGTAACATGTAACATATAACATATAACACATAACATATAACATATCCTCCCCATTAAATAAGAAATAAAGTTTAATTCTTTTCAATCATTATAAAGACAGAAACACTAAAGCAAAATTGCAAAATTCCAGCCCAGAAAAATAAAAACTTGCAGAGAATTTACCTTCCTAGAGGAAAGATTTTCATTTAGTACATTTCTACCTGTTTCCCTTTCTTTGTACTCTGTACTATCATCTTCATTCTCAGTAGACAGTTAAATTTAAACTACATACCCATCAATGGTACAAGAAATCAGCTAGAATAATTTGAGGACAAAAATTGTCCATGCATTATGAGTTGATTTCTCCCCAGGGTAGCTAAACATTCACAGATTTCTTCAGTAGCTTTCTCAGCCCCATAGTAACAAAATTAAAAACTAAAAACTGTCTTCAAAGTTCCAAAGCCTAGTTTCTTTTTCTTTTTTTTTTTTTTCCAGCAGCAGGCTAGTCTTTGCTGCATGATTAATAAAAAAGGTTTTTGGGATTCTTCTTTGTGGTGCTGTCACTGGCTGGTTGGTTGGTTGGTTTATTTTGGGAAGGGATGCTTGCTTTCTGCAAAAACTGTTAACATTTCCTACACACCAAGTTTCTAATCAGTCAGCCTAAGGTTTTCTGAAATGGTGGATTTGTTGTTTTGTTAAGTTCTAATGCCAAATACTTGAAAATGTGAAAATCATAAACCACATGCAGCTTTTCTTGATATGCTGTTTGGCAAGTGAGGCATTCCTTCATTTCCATTTGAGCAGTCCTCTTCCTCATTGCAACTCAAAGAACAAAGGTACACAAATCTGCTGAGACAAGGTCTGTATTGGCAAATGTAGAGAAGAAAGAACTATACTTAAAATGTGTGCAACATCTGGAAGAATGCAGACATCTCAGCTGCTTCTTCTTGATCAAACATAGCCAGTAACTCAAGTGTCCTCATCTGATCTGCACAGATGCTTACCCTCCAGAGACAGAGCCTGTGGAGATCCATGCTGAGATATTAAAAATTCAGAGCTCAAGATCATCTTCCGAAGGAAGATTTCAAGAAAGGGACAGTGCACAGTGAAAAAGGTAAAAACAAGTGTATGACATTCTAACTCCCATAGGCATAAATTCTATCTGAAAGCTAAGTTAAAGTAATATTGCAGCTGTAAAATCAGGAGTAAAAAATTAGGAATTGTCCATACTAAAGCTTCGCTCCCTTATGACCCACTCTGTAGTTCCATGATCACATGTCATTTTCCTGTCAGAGTAATGGATTCATACAAAACCCCTGTTCAGTCCCCAGTCATGAATCTGCTATTTTGCAATTTTTGGGTATTTAGTTTCATAACCCAGACAAGGCTTCTTTATCACACTGCTTGCTCACAATCATATTTGCATTGCCAGGCTGAAGGTGCATTAGGGACACCAGTTCAGGGCATCTACATAAAGGAAGCATGCTTACATTAGTGCTAGTTGGTGCAGCCATATGTGAGTCAATGTGTTTGATTTTAAATGCATGAAATATTGACATGCTTTGCTCTTCCAGCACCTGCTGCTGACTGAGCTACAAACAAGCAGGGCCACTGGAGTTACCCTCTCAAGGGTAAGTAATGTATGATGACAACTCAGCAGTCGCCAGCCAAAGAGTGAGATGAGCAAGGGGACTAAGAAGGACAATTATTTCAGCCAGAAAAATAAGCAGAGCAAGAAAAAAAGAAAGGCATTCAAAATTTGTTTTTCAGGCCCCACAAAAGCTCTGTGTGTACTGCAATTGCCTTTTTTGAGCTCTGAGAGTTAAACTTGCAGAATTCATAAATCCATAGATGAAATCAAAGATGTTGGGGAGAGGAGGGAGGGTGTAGAGAAAGGAACAACAAGAGAGGGATGACACTGTGCTCACCCATTCCCAGCAGCACAAACCATAGAACTTGCCTGAATAAACATTTCTACCTGAATTCCTATTACTATATTTCCCAATAAGGTTTTTAGGAACCTGTGCCATTCCTATTTGTTTCTATCTAACATTGCTTCTATTTGTGTAATTTATAGCACAGTGCTTGTTGAATTAAGCAAACAGCTGATTAAAATTTTAAAAAATACAAAGTTTGAGTAATGAAAACACACAAACAAAATAGTATATAAAGATGCTTCATCAATTTTCACATATTCCTCCCCTTTTCAGGGTAGGGTTCATGCCCTATCTCAATTTCTGGTCTGCCAACAAAGACATTTATTCTTTTTTAAATTATATATATTTACTGTGACTTGGAAGTAATATATTCTTCACAAGGTTTTGAAAGCAACATTTGCTTCTCATTCCCATGGCTCACACTTGATTGTACTGGCAGGAAGTCAAGATTCACAAAGCAGCCTCCTGTCTAATCAAAATTAATATACAGTAATAATTGGAAGGGCACTGGAACAAAACACTGAACAGTGCCAAAAAGTAGCAAATATCACACTGAGTGCAATGTGTATGTTTTAGAAAGGGCTGCGGAATGCAGCTTTATTCTCTGCGTCAGAGCAGCAGGCTTCTTTTCTGAACAGGAGCAAGAAAAATGGCTGTAATGTCTGTCCTTCCCTCCCAGACTGCTGACTCACAGGTGAGGGTGTCAGTGTGGCAGGCAGCAAACACATGAGGGACCTGGGGCAGTGAGAAAATGCAAAACTCCGTGCACATGTGAGAGTGCATGTGTAATTAAATGCTCTAAGGAATAGAATTAGAATAATTGTCTTCTGCTTTTAGGACTGGTTGAACTATTTTTTGCATGTATGACATATGCCAGAATTACAGCTCCCAATACTGAGCAGCTCTGTCTCTCCAAAGAGGAAAGGCAAAGTCAGCTGAGGAGGTGGTCCATGACAGGAGAAATGTAGACAAAGCCAGTGTGCATCAGCCTTGATCTTGAGGAGCTTCTAACCACAGCTTAACAAAGAGCTAGCAACCTCCACTGAAAAAGAAAAAAGGCTTTTTTTCTGATTGCTGAAAAGGTGGGAAAGTTGCCTCCAAGTTCCCAACAGGCTACAGTCCAAACAGTGTTTAGTGTTTAGTGTTTTACACAGACCAAACTTTGTAAGAAAGCTTATGAAAGTATCCTGACTCTTGATCCTTCTCCTTTCTCAAAGGTGTGTGTCCTCTCAGGATGCTAATGATGTGACACAATTTTGTTAAAAGTGAGAGAGCTAATACAGTGGTAACTGCTACTCAGATGGGACATTCCTCCATGAAAAAGACAAACAAAAAAACCAAGATGGAGACTATAAATAAAATGTACCACTCTCTACCACCAAACCTACTTTGTTTTGTTTTGCTTCCTTGCTTTTTATTTTCCCAGAAAAATTAAATGAGCTATTTTGAATTTCTGGATAGAGACTTAGCAGATATTTAAAGAGCTGATTAAACAAACAAACCCGTCAGTTCTATAGCCTGTATCAAATAAGTCACTTCAGCAAACCTTGCAAAGTCACCAGTGAGAGATTTGCACCAAGCACAAGGCTGCAATGCACAGCTGTGGGTTTGGGAGTAAGACAGATGAAAGAATGAAACCTGATGACAAAGAAATAA
This sequence comes from Oenanthe melanoleuca, assembly GCF_029582105.1. Taxonomy (NCBI): domain Eukaryota; kingdom Metazoa; phylum Chordata; class Aves; order Passeriformes; family Muscicapidae; genus Oenanthe; species Oenanthe melanoleuca. The sequence goes on from NW_026612656.1 coordinate 136,487, forward strand.
GTATAGCAATGTGCATAAAATTCACCTGTCCATTTTCTTACATGTGTTTCCTTAAAAGTGTGAAAGTATTCAGAGAGGTCTCTCCAGAAAAAGAAAAATTGAATCAACAAACCCACACACAAAAAAACTAAACCAACTGACCAACAAAACACACAAAAAACCCCCCCCAAATCCCCCCCCGCAAAAAAAACCCCAAACCACGAACCCCAGTAATTTAGCTAAACCTGCTGACAAACACTTAGTACTTCTATTTCAAAACACTTAAAAATCATCATTAAATGTTTTATCCATTAAATATTACTTTATTTACTTCAAATGCACAAAATGAGAGGCAAGCTTTTACTGGGACCTTGCAACTCCTGTTAGGTTAGGATCTCATTCACCACTAAACCACACGTATCAACCTGCACTTAAGAGTAACAAGTCTAACAACACACAACAAGTGGAAAAACATACTACTAGTCTAACACAGCACTTCAAGGAAGATATGTATTAGCTCTTACTGCCAAAATAACAGTGAGTTTTTAGTATATCTTTAATGAAACTATGCTTATGTAATCATGTGATACACTACATATGTGCACTGTCTCTTTTCTCCCTTTGTCACTGACTTTGGAACCCCTGACCCTATATTTTTAATAAAGCAGTAATTGTCTCAAAGGTATTGAGTTTCTTCACACTTTTTGAAAACAAGCAAGCAGATAAATGACAAGCATTATTCCTATGCTTGCCCAATGAAAGGTTGAAGAGTGAGTGCAACTTATTTTCCACAAGAGAATTCTCACAAGGATCGTGAGTCACCTAGCTCCAGGAAAGCTGCAAGTTCCCTTTCCATTAAACTAAAGAATGACTCTAATCACAACACAAAAAGGAAATCCATAAGAAATTTTACTTTCTTAGTTTGCTTTCTCAGTGAAAGGTTTATTTCCAGGTAGCACAGCCCTTGAAGGAGCAATATACTCATAACTGTGAAAGAGCTTGTCAACTTGCCCATCATTTTTCCACCCACCCACCAAAATCAAAATCCTTCCGCTCTCAGACTGAATTCTGAATTTTCAACCACTATCTACATACTGATCATCTTAGGAAAAAAAAAAGGAAAGAAAAAAAAAAAAAAAAAAGAAAAAAAAAAGAAAAAAAAAAGAAAAAAACCCTGTCCCCTTTTGAAATCACTCGCCACAGGATATTCTCAAATAACAAAAAACCTCCAAACCATTATTTTACCTGAGTGAAAACAGCAACATGTTGGTAGCAGCCTGTGAAGTCAAGGAAATGGGCTGATCCCTCTCAATATTATTCTCAACAAAATTAACATTTTATTCCAATTATAATGTACCTTCTTCAGTTAAAGCTGCAGCATTTGTTTCCAGGGAGATTTCACTATATGGGTGTGTACAAAGCATGAAAACAAACATTTTCTGACCTTATGTGTGGCAAAAAAGATTAAAATCCAAAACGAAAAGGGGGTTGTTGAGTTTTAATTTTAAGTATATTCTTAGAGCAATTTGATTTTATATCTCAAACTTTGCAAAAATGTTTTCCATTGATTAACTTTGTTCTCCAAACCAAGATTTTAGGGTCCCTTCAAGTAAAGTATTTAAATTACAGAATGTGGCTGCAATATAAGTTATGAAAGGGCTAGTTTAATAATATTATTACACTAATTAGTTTGTAACCTTTAGCTAATTGCTTTCAGATCTCCATTAATTCAAGTTCGGATTAACTAACAGATGTTCCATTGCAACAGAAATTATTATTAGCTCTTAAGTGTTCAAATGTTAAAAGCAAACTCCAAGTCAGACTGCAGGTATTTGCAAACCTCACTTCGATGAAAATTACATTTTAAAATTACACTTTTATTCAATTAAATTACAATTAAAAATTACATTTTTATTCCCCATTCCTCTTTCTCTCAGAACATTCAAATCATTTTGGCAATGGCAAAACTCCCCAAGATACTGCAGCTAATGCAGCTTATAAGACCACAGCTGATATGTAGAGTACATGATCAATTGAGTGTTAGAAAAATGTCCGAAAGACACAAAAGGCACCTTCTTGCTTTTCCAGTGGTTTTGCATGGCTTTATCAGGACAAAGATCCAACATGGCAGGGAAGAAATGAAGGTTACAGGTAAGACTCCATCTCACAGTCAACTCTGTTCATTCAGTTACATTATTATGCGATCTAGTTACACTGAAACAAGTTTTGTGCAATAGCTCTTTCAGTATTCTTAATTTAATAATAAATAAATAATGGAGGGGTGGTAGAAGTTGTAGGGCAAGTAGCAATTACAGCAGCAACAAGTAGGTTTAGGCACTGCAACTGCAAGAGAAAACATACATACTCACTTCTCAATTACCATTCTAATTAAAACAATACAAGTAAATACAACAGGATATGATGGGCTAATTAAATGACTTACATGCTACGCTGACCTCACGCACATACACTAGCATTGTTCATAAATAATTAGAATTTAATAATATTTTGAAGGATTATTAAGATTTTTAGATGAGCCTCATTACACTTAATGAGAGCACTGTGTAAAGGACGGTGCTCTCTAAATTAGTATTGACAGCAGTGTCAATTCTGGAAATAAGCACAACCCCAACCAAAATATGCCTGCACGTACACACATCTCCCACAAAAAAACCACACTTTAAAGTAAAAACACTTGGTCCTCGATCATAGAATTTTGATTCCAGTTCTGTAATCCAGAGAAGCATTGTTAGTATTTTTATTATTTATTAAAACAAGGTTACAAAACAAAAATTTAAAAATTTAGGTTAGATCAAGACTTCCTAGAGGGAAAGAGAGTTTTATTTTTTCCCCATTTAATAATTAACTACTCTTTCTGCTTTGAATTTCTAAAAGAAATATCAAATTTTCTTTTCAGAATGTTTCAATTAGTTCTCACAAGTTTCTTGCAGCTCAACCAGGTCAATTTGAATGGTATAAGCCAGTATAAAAAGATGCCTACTAGAATGAGAGGGAAACTACAGAACACAGCTATAATATCAGAGCCCAAAGACTGATTTTTAATAGATCTGCTGTGTCACAATAAACTTGTTTATTTGTTTTTAAGAGATATTCTTCTTATAGGAGATAAAATGCTGGAATGGTATATCAGCAACACTTCCAGCTCCAGCAAGAGCAGCATTTTGAATTCAATTTTATCTTTTATCTTTTTTTCAAATCCCATATCTTGGGAAATTTAAAAACTGCTGTATTTGTTGGGAAACAGTAACATTTTCACTAAGTCCTTCAAGTTCAATCTTAACAGCCCCAAGGGCTTTGGAAACTTTGGTGAAAAAATAGATCAGGAAGCTCTGCACAAGAGTGGCCTTTCATTTCCCTGCTAGGCTTCCTCTCTAGTTTTCTGGATTCCAGAAGGAAAGGAAGAGACAAGTAAGACTGCAAGGAGCTACACTTCATCTGACTTGCTGTACTCTCATTGTTGTGTCCAGATGGCTCCACTGGCCAGGTGTTAAAATGAACCTCTTCATTATATAGAGCTGACATTTTGAATAAATGCTGCCCAAAGCTCCATCTCTGGACCTTTACAGAGCTAAAATTTCTGCTCATTACTTTGCCTCATTATTTCTGTTCTTGGTTGTGACTATGCAAGAACTATTTCTTCCAAGTTTCTAATTTTATAGGTGCAGGAAAGCATTTGCAAGCTCAGGATGATCGCTAGAACAGTACATCTAGGTCAAATATGAACAGATAGTAAATCCAATGGTGGTTTTATTTCATACTAAAATATAAGAAAAAAATATTGTATAGGAGTAGACATCTGTGTAGAAAAAATAGTTGTATAGTGACATGTTGAGGAAGATGAAACTGAGGAATCTTGCAAATACGAATGCTCAGATTCTGGGAATTGTTGGGGAAGGTAGAACAGGAAAGCCCTAGTTACTGAATTACCATAAACACAATAGGATGGCTGGATGAAGCTAACCCACTCTTAATTAAACAATGCTTTTGGCCAGAGGGCAAGGCCAAAAGACACAAAAGACTGACCCGCACCCAAAGATTAGATCTTAGAGTTTAGAATGTCACATGCTATGCTAATGTAAGATTTCCCCACCCCCGGTCCTGGCCCGTCCCCGTCCCTTACCCCCGCTCTCCCCGCCCCCGCGCCCGTCACTGCCGTGGCCCCGCCCGTTGGCTCCGCCCCTGCACGCCCACCCGCCAACGTCATCGCCTCCGCCCCGCCCCTCGCTGATGGCGTCGCCGACCCCGCCCCCCTCCCTCGCTCCCGCGAGTCCCTCAGCCCCTCCCCCAATACCCTGCGCCGCCGCCATGACGCCCGTGGCTGCGGCTCCCTTTGTTCCCACCCCGTTGCAGACACACCAGTCTGCAAATGCCATAGTCCCTGCAGTTACGGCATCGGTGCAGTCCAGCGTCCTGACGGACCGGGCTGCGCCGCTCGGCTCCACACCGGCGCTGCCGGCAGCAGCACAGATGCTCCCCGTTCCCAACCCGGGAGCCGCCTGGCGCGGAGTGAGCCCGCCGTCGGAGCTGGCCCGCGCCGATGCACCGCTGCCTGCGCGCAGCTCCACGGATGCGCGGAGCACAACGTCGGCGCCGACCACCGTCCCGGAGTGCCGAGACGTGCCTGTCGCTCCCACGCCAGCGCTGCAGGCTCCGGCCAGCCCAGTCCTCGGGCAGGCGGTGGGGGACGCTCAGCCTGGAGCTCCCCCACCTCCTGTGCCGCCTCGAGCCACTGCGTTCCTGCCTCAGTTCTGTCCGGTGACCATCGCTCACCCCCTGAACTCCCGGTGCTCGGCAGAGCCCCACCCCCAGTCGGCAGCGTTCACCGACAAGCCGCCGCCCACCCAACCCTCCGTCCGAGATACGGCCGCAGCCGCGCCGCCGTTCAGCTGCTCTTCCGTGTCAGCAGTGCAAACTACGTTCCCTATGCACCTCCCCGCCTGCGCCCCGCCTCCGCCTCCTGCCCGGGTCCCGCCGCACACGGCTCCGCCGCCTGCGACCCGCATGGCACCGCCGGCCGCCACCATGCAGCCAAGTCCGCCGGTGGGAGCCCTGACACAGCATCCTGCCTCAGTTCAACTGCTGCCGCCCGTTGCAGCCCCAATCCTGCCTCCCGTTTTAGTCCCATTAAATGCAACTCCGCAGCCCGTGCCCACCAGTGCTACTCAGTCCTTCTCAGCCCCTCCTGATCCACAGCACCCCACCGGAGCCGTCAGCAAGCAGCCTGCCACAGTCACAGATGCCATGCCTGTCCACATAACACTGAACACAAACACCGTCCATGCGAAGACCTCGCCAGCGCCTCCTGCATCTGCGCTGTCCCCGTCTCTCCTATGTCCCAAAGCGTCCCTTCAGCAGTACCCCTCCACAGCCCGCTGTCCAGTACTCTATATGCCTACCGCACCAAAGCCAGATCCACCGCCGGACTTATCCAGTTCAGCCCTGTTATCGCAACCTGGCACACATATTATGCAAAACAGAGGGGGAATTGACGGCATTGCACCCCCCGGTTTTGGTTAAAAACTCAAAAACACCTCAAGAAAAAATTTGAATTTTATCGTTTTCGCAAATGCATGCAAATTTTCTTCCTTTGTTTTAGTTTTTATAGTGAAACCTTATCTGTAAATCAACTTAAGATAAATGCCTGAGTTGCTTTAGCCAAATCCGCAAGCTATGATATCATCTGTCTATTTAACACATATAAAAATTTTCACAAATTTGCTGCATAAATTTATAAAAACATTTTGCAGAATTTAAAAAATTTAGCTGACCAAATTATAAAAAGTTACTACCTAGCTAAACAGTTTGTTCAAAGTTAAAGCTTTGCCTCTTGGCTAAAGAAACTCTGTTTAACTCTAAAATAAGTTTGTGTATTGTAGTAGTATTAATTTTAGTTTTAATATTTGTACCCTGCAAATACTAATCAAAGCAATATCCAATGTATTAATTGTTGAACAAAACGGGGGAGATGTTGGAGAAGATGAAACTGAGGAATCTTGCAAATATGAATGCTCAGATTCCGGGAATTGTTGGAGAAGGTAGAACAGGAAAGCCCTAGTTACTGAATTACCATAAACACAATAGGATGGCTCACCGAAGCTAATCCACTCTTAATTAAACAATGCTTTTGGCCAGAGGGCAAGGCCAAAAGACACAAAAGACTGACCCGAACCCAAAGATTAGATCTTAGAGTTTAGAATGTCACATGCTATGCTAATGTAAGATTTCCTATAGGCTGTATGTAAATGCTATAGAATTAGTATTTTGTATTAGATTGGTTCTTAGGGATTAGAATATTCATGATGGAAGTGGATTTATTGTGTTACAAACGGGAAGTCACTCTTCTCTCTCCTCTTCTCTTCTCTCTTTCTCTTCCTATCTTTACTCCTTGCTCTTCTTCTCCCACTCCTCCTCTCCTCTCCCTCTCCCTTTACCCCAATACCCTTTTATCCCATTACTCTTCTCCTCTTCTTCCTCTCTTTTCTCTTTTCTTTTCCTCTTCTCTTCCCCTCTTTACCTTCTTTACTCTCTCTCTATACCCTCCTTCTTCTCTCTTTCTCTCCCCCTTTTTATCTCTTTAATCTGCACGTGGCTGTGCCGGGCAGCTCCTAGCAGACTCCCTTATAATAAACTGCAACTGTAGCTTTTAGCATTTACAGAGCGTCTGAGTCTTGTTTCTCGCGTCCACCCTGATACAAAGAGTCCAGGAGTCTCTCGCAGGTTCTGATACTCTAAATTTTCTGCAACTGCTTTGTATGGCTAGAGTTCTTGCTACCCACATTAACATCTGCCTTTCTGGCCCCTCTACAAACATTTCACAGAAGTGGTAAGAAATTACTTTTTCACATTTCCACTAGGAACAAGAACAGATTTCAAACTTGAAAATTATCTTGCTGGTCAAGTATCCAATGTTCCAACTGATGTGTGGAAAACTATCCAATTCACTTGGTTGGCTTACAAAAAACCTTTATCCCTTCCTCCAAATGTTATGGTCACAGCTGGATTTCTTACTTATTTATCTTAGTAACTTTGTTGAACTGAATGAGATTCCCTTCAAACAGCAGAAAATACTGACAGAAATAGGGGAAGAAAGCTAGGTAAAATGCAGTTATTGCCACAAGAAAAGAAGTTGACTAAAATGCTACCAGAGTAAAGGGTTTCTTTCAGGAAAAATAAATCAAGACTCATAAGTGAAAGTGATTACTTTTTCAGTACAGCTTAGAAGACTGCCTAGCACAATAATTTAAGAATTTTTACTGCTAGTTTGGTTCACTGCTTGGCTATAAATCCTGTTTAAACAATCCAAGAAGGATTGCTGCACACTCAGAAGCACAAGCAGCTCCAAAACAAGATACTTTCAAATATAGGAAGGTTGCAAGCTTCAGTGCCTGCTACCCCTGGGAGCTTAATCTAAAAGGGACATTTCAGAAAGGTTCTTTAAGCCTTAACCTATTAGTTTCCCAGAGGTTTATTAGAAAGGTGCAAGGTCAACTGGTGCCTAAATATCTATTAATTACCAATGTTGGGTTTATTGAATTTCAAGAGCTCTCTGGCATGTAAGTCTGGAAAATGTCATTATTGAAATTCAGTTGAGGTCTAGGTTGAAATCTAAACCAAGAGAGTTAAATGCACAAATTGAAAAATCAATCAATCTCAGCTGGATAATTTGCAACAGATGCTTTACACTGATCTTTTGCTACAGGTGGCATTCTTAACATATGCTCTAAGAATGTAGGAGGTTAAAAGAGGTGGAGAAAAACCATTCAGATTTGTATTGGCTTGTAATAAGTCAAGGAATTACATATTCATTTACCATAACAATACCACATAGCAGTGATGTTCTAGAATCTAGTCTCTTTTATCCCAAGTTCGCTTGTTATAAATGAAAATCTTTTCATAAATTGCAGAAAAAAAACCCAAACAAAGATTCCAAATACCTCCTTATGCTCATTGTCTCTATAAATAATAGTGATAACAACAACACAAAAGCTTAAGAAATGCCAAGCAAATAATTTCCTAAATTAGCATTTAGAGAGTTCAAGGAACATAATCAAATAAAGAGGAGTTTCATCATAGCACAGATGGATACAATGTGAAATACATGATGTCTTAGAGAGTTAATCAGTTAGTCACTGGTCCATTCCTGTGCTGTGGTACAAAAACAGTCCCAGGGACAAGTTGATTCACAATGAAAAAAGCAAGTAATTTAAAGGGAAATGGCCACAGTGTAGAACTACACAGTGCCTGAGCTGGAGGTAAAGGTTTCAAAAGCAATTGATATGGAATTATTTTTCTCAAGTGAAACCAGTGGGGCAAAAAAAAAGTAAGGATGCAAAGGTAAAATGGAGATGAAGAGCCTTTGCACACTGAATGACCCCTTTGTTTTTCACCCACAATGACAACCGTGGCCAGCATCTACTAGAGCTGAGCACAGCTGCACCAAGGAAGTGTATTCCTCCTCACCAGTCCTAAAGGACTGCATGAGGCAAACCCCTGTGCAGCCATCCAACCCCCAGGTGGTGGTTTGGTGTAAGGAAAAGCCACAATTAGTAAATGTGTTGGCAGGTGTGAGCCACTGGGCATCACACAGGAGCAAAGAGCTGGGATCTGTGCTGGGGGCTTACTCCTCTGTGAGCTCAGGTGAAGTTATTCCTGAATATATACCTATGGACAAAGGGTAAAGAAGACCAGCAGGACCAAAAATCCACATCAGGTAACTTCAATTTAAGATAAAACTATATTCACTGATTTCAATGAGAGCAGAATAGGCAGTTGGGAAAAGCACAGCCAAAGTGCTTTTTCCAAAATGAGAAGAGATTGTTAAGAACCAGCTATTGCAGACCTGAGCATTTACATAGCAGCCAAATTTTCTAAGTTATTTTATGCCCATAAATCCTATTGTGGGATCATTAAGGGAAAAAAGCAAACAAAAAACATCCCACAAAACACCAGAGCACTTAGCACCCTATCTGCATTCAGTATGCTGAGCACATTTGAAAAATATGACCTTAACTTATACTCTCTAATAGGCTCAAAATGTATTTTTTGATGGAAATGTGCTCGATGTTATTTTAGTGACAAAAGAACAGGAGAAAAGTGTAATCACAGTCATTTGAAACTGGGTATCTAGTATGCCAAAGAACACCTAATTATTCTTCCCTGTTATTCATCACTTTGTCTCAGGCTGTGCTTGTGCCAGATACAGGCATCAAAACTGTGATTTTTGTTTTGTTAGATTCTCTGTATTAGAGAGAGAGAACAGAATTAAAAATAAATTGTTAAACTACATATGATATTCCTCATACAGGCTATGAAAGACCTTAGAGCCTCAAATTAGCAGGGAAGGATGGAAGAAGGAAAAATATTTTTAAATTTGGAAAGTAATGTACAGGTTTCGTGGTTGAGAAAAATCTGTTCAGATTTTTAAATTCTGAAAAGCCTAACTTAAATAAAATTATCTTCAAAATTTTCTCCTATATTCCTTACACAAATCCTTATGCTTAGTCAAGAATGAAAGTATTTTAATTTGTGTTTCTACCTGTTATGTTGCTGGCTTTTATTTCATCTTTCTTGTCTTGATTGGCAGGATTAGGAAAATGAGTCCCTCTCTCTGCAGGAATCCATCCCATGCCATGGTTTTCCTGAATAAACAGGTAAACTGATGCTCAAGTCTGGCCCTCAAAATACTTAAGCAACAATTTTTAAAAGTGTATTTTAAATACCATAGTGAAAAAATCCCAAACAACATAACACCCCACAAAAACCAAGAGGCTAAAAACCCAAACAACAAACTCCACAAAATCCTGCATGGCCTTGTTTTGAGAAACTGTCTTGATTCAGTTTGAAATGCACAAAAAGTAAATTACATCAAATGGTCCTTTATCCAGGTGCACAGCGGCCATGGACACAAGAACACACAGGAGCACAGGACTACTGGAATCACATGGTTAGGAAAGAATTTATTCTTTTTTAAAGATGGTCCACAATAGTTTAGAAACTGGAGAGCCTAGAAATAGACAGTGCTACAAAAAGTAGATTGTGCCACAGGCAGCTCTCTCATCTGATGTTCAGAGGGATGGTTTCTGAATGGTTGTGGCTAACAAGACTTACTATTGCCTACTGTTGCTTCACTGCCACCTTACTAGACCCTTTAGCTCTACAAAAGTGAAGTGGTTTTATCTGAAACCTTTCCCCATTGAGATGTGCAAGCAAGAGCAGAGAATTCAGACATTTGTGTTTTCCCACAGAGGGGAAACAGAGTCCATCTGCCACAAAGCTTTACTGATGTGTCCTTCTGGCCTAAGTGCAGCCCAGCCAGAAGGGACCACAGACCCCACTGCAAATTGCTACCATGCCAGGATTTGTAAAATTTACTACCCGGAAAAATTAAAGTCCTTCTTTTTGGTCTACGAAGATGCAAATCTCTCTTTCACGTACATCTACTTATAGATAAAAGACATATATATATAAAATTTATTTTAATATACACACACGTACATGTATGTAAAATCTTTTCTGGCAAGTATCAGCACAAAGCCAGATATGGCCCAATTGCCCTTCTTTCAATCTCCTGGTCATGCATAATGAACAAATATGGTGAATAACAGCCAAAAAAAAAAAAAAGAATTGAGATAAATTAAACTACATGGATTCAGGTGATACAAAATGAGGCTGTTAATGGCATCCCTCTGAAGGAAGCTATCACTGGAAGAAGAGGCCCTGCTTGGCCATGCATATCATTATCTTGACAAATGGGGTGAATGATTTTGCTTAAAGAGAAAGGAGGGTAGATACTTTTAAAATTACAGCAGTAATTGTAAAGCTGAATGGCAGTTTAAGGCTTCGTCCTCACTTGCAGCATATAATTGAGGCACTATCATTACCTCATTACCCAAGCACACTGCTGTAAGCTTTGAAAATGGCCTCTAAAGGGCCACCGGCACTGCTTGAAGAGTTTTGAGAAAACATTATATTCAGGGACAAATATAATTATTCACCATGTGTTTTCTTACTCAGATGAAAGGGCCACATTGCAAGCCACAGGCAGCAGACAGCAAGAGCAGACAAAGTGAGAACCATGACAACACCATGAAAATTTGGTGCTGGTTTTTTAATGATGCTATTGTTCACTCCCCAGGACCATGTCCCAGGAAGAACAGAGACAGTATCATATACCTGTTCTGCACTAACCCTATTCCAGGCTTTGGGTCTCACTTGATAACATAGGTTATATCATCTCTTCCTCATCTCCAATATTGTTCATGATATTTTTTGGGTTTCAGTCAGCTCTTGCAATTTCCCAGTCTATGCTATCAAAACTCGAACAAAATTGAAGACAGGAACCATAGCAGTCTGAGGAAAACCACACACACTGATCCTGGAAGCACATGTATGAGTTTTGTGTGTCCTATCAGTGCCACTCCAGAACAGCTTTTCTTTGCTTTATATGAGCAGGCTTACAACAACTTGCAACTGCCTGTGGAAGAGACAGCCTCCTCCCCTTCCTCTTCTAGGTGTCCCTGATTCCATGCTGTCCATCTGGAACATCTCCTCCTGGCCAGGTGCAGTCATAAAATGATGCTTCTCAGCCCACTTAATTGTCCTCAGGTGACAGATGGGGTTTGACTATAGCTGGTAAGCCATAAGTACACGAGGCAGATGAGCAGTTAATTAGCAATGCTAGTGTTTCTGTGCAAATATCTATAGAATCCACACATCAGAAGATGGCCTTATCAAGCCAGTTAGTCCATCTTCTCTCTTCTAACACATTTCTTATCTCATGCTGTACATTAAAAAGTTTGAGTTACTCCGAGCCCAATATGCTACTTTTAAAATCTCAGTTTCTATCAACTTTCCTTAGGAGACTATTTCAGTCTAATGAATCTTGCTGTCAATAAATCTTTTCTTTCTGTTCAGCCTAAAGATAGTTCTTGAAATATTGAGCAGGAAAGAAGAAGAAAAAAAAAAAAAAAAAAGGAAAAAAATCTGATAACTCTGTAGAACAATTTCTAAAAACGGTACTGTGCCTTCATGTTTCCTAGGACACATTAGCACTTCTGTAAATGGTTGTATTAGAAAAAGAATCAGTGCAGTTTTCACTTGGGAGTAAGTTGCATTTAATCCTGCCACATTACACAAATCTAGATATTCCAGTCATTACATCCTAAAAAAAAAAAAAAAGAAAGAGAGAGAACAAAAGAGTATAGGGTAGAACTGAGTGAGGTGATCCAAGGAAGAAAAGTAATGCAGTCATAATTTCTTATATTGCAGGTTGAAACTCAGTGATCAATGCCTATGAGTCTATCTAAGAAGAGAGTCTCACCAATTATTTTATTTATTATTCAAAACAGACAGAATAGACTGGAGAATTTTGGCTAAACAATCCCCTCCTGGCAACCAGCTGCTTCATAAAATAACTCAGGATTTCCTTAGGTTTACAGAGTACCTTGGCAACACCTGAATAAAGGTTTTAAAAATTTAATATATTTCTTCTGTATACCAGCCTCCTGATGCTCTGATGTGCTGAGTCTTGAGAATTATATTTGCAGTTTATCACTAAAGAAATTTAACAAAATAAGACACACAGGCCTAGAAAGAAATGAGCTCTTATGACAACAGTTATCTTGTTGATAGTTCTTCAGTGTCCCCACCCCCATCCTATTTTGTCTTGGTTTAGAGTCTTCCCTCTTGGCTGCCTGAAAACTCTTCTCTGAAGGATCTTCCACCAGCACAAGCAAAAGAATTCCTTGGTAATGCAAGGCAGGTGCCAGTGAATAATTTCACCCATAATAAATTCATGTCAGCCAGATACTAAATGCACACCAAAAATCCTAAATCAAATCAATAAAAGTTATAGAAACCATATCTGTTTATCAGTCAGATGTTTACTTGAAAGAGTTTGCCCTATTTGCCATACCTTCTAATTTGTTATAGGGGTGCTGTATACAAGAGCTCAGACTCCTGCTCCAACAGAAACTACAGCTTGCCAAGAGATCTCTTGTCTCTACACTCAGGTGCTATCATTATTAAACTTCTAAAAGAGCAATTTCACAAGAGAAAATGAATAATACTCCTTTTTCCATCTTAAGAGGCCCATAATGCCTACTAAACTTTTTCTCTCAATAAGTAGATGAATGCCTACCTGTTCCAGCTGCCAGAGCTCAGCAGCAACTTCCTCGTGTTCAACACAGCCAGCCACTGCAACTACTGAAGAAGCCCAAAGTGCAGAGAGAACAATTTTCACCTAACTAGGAGTGACACACTATAAAAGCTATCTGAATTTTTTGAGCCAGAGACCATGACTATATCAGCATAGTTTCAGAATCCAGGGTGCTAATAACTTAGTCAATTCAGCAGTGAAGCTTTATCTCAGAATCCTGGTAGAAAATCACTGTTTCTGCCCACATGTGCAAGAAATGAGTAATTTGCACCTCTTTGCACCCTGCTGGTGCACAGCTGTGGGCTCAGCCAAACACAGCATCCTTCTGTGCCATGAGCAACATAGGAATCAGTACCTTGAGTCAAATCAGTCTGAACAAACCTGAATCATGTCACATCTATGATATATCCAGCCCACTATCTTTTCTCTGCTAGTAGGGAAAACAATCATAAAACTTAAAAGCAATGCAAGCCTTTGGTGGTAATTTCCCAGAATACTCTCTCTCTTGGCTTTTAGCTGCTTGTGGTGCAGCTAACATTGTTAGCTGGAGATAATGGCTTTGCATGTAAAAAAACACGTTTTCCTCTTTTTTAGTTCTCCAAATGGTCTATAAATAAAAACAAACAATTAGAAATCCCAGAATCCTGCAGAAAATGGTTTCACAGCTTTTCACTATCCGAAGATAAGAAATGCTTCATTATACTTTTTCTTGACCTGTCACTTGCCAGTTTATTCTGTTGTCCTCTAAGACTTCCATTGGAAGAGACAAGGAACAAAAATATTTTTCATGGTCTTAGATATCTTTATCATATCAAGCTAGAGTAAATTCCTTTCAAGCTGCAGTATCCAATCATTCTTTGTTTAAAAGCATCCATTCATGCTCTCCTTCTCTGCATTTTTTTCAGCTCCTCTACTAGGACCAGAACTGTCATCATCATTGATGAGAGCACCAAAGCTTCTCAAAAGCTGAAGCTGCACCCACATGGGCTCTTGCAGACAGAGAATTGTGCTGGTGGCTCTGTGGTAGCATCTGTTTATCACCAAAGGCAATGACCAATTTCCTATCACTGGATAACCATCTGCAGTACCTACAGAGCAGTACCACTCTCTACCAGACACAAAAGCTCACACAGCACTTCCCAGAAATGCCCAGTAATCTTACAGGGCCTAGACCCCTAAATTTTAATTCCTCAAGTTAGAAAGCACAGGAAGACATCTCACCAAGTAAGGAGATGTTCGTGGCATCAGCTGAAATCTCTTCCTTCTGCTATTCTGTTTCATTATACAGTAAAATAAATAAAATCATGAATGAATCATCGCCTAAAAAGTCTCAGGAAATCAAAAATCACATGTTTATTGATGACACACTGAGTAAACCATCTATATTTAATAGCTACAGCTCTTCTTACTTCTCTTATGGATTATGTGTGCTAATCACACTGGTGGTTTTTGAATATTTATTGTTGTTTTTGTCTCTGCTGTAGTCATATTTTAGAAGCTTTCACATCAAGATGAACAAGTAAACGCTGCTGTGGAATGTATTATGGGGGAATTAGAGTGGGGCATTAAAATGAAGTTTTTAACAGGCAGTGCATCTTCATTCAACTGAATGTCATGGGAGATGAAGCATGTCCAAGTAATTATGGGAAATATCAGTGCAGCTAACAGATGCAGAGTACCATGACTCTGTTTTGGGTAACTGAGGTTTGGACAGCTCAGACTGCATTGTAGTCTCTAGCAGGAGGGACTAGTGGCAATCCAGGCAATGGCACCAAGTGTGAAAGTGTGATCAACAGCTGCAGAACTCTATTGGGTTTGATGTTTGTTTGTTTGTTTGTTTGTTTGTCACTGTAAAAGTGGTAAGAAAAGCTTTGATCAAGGGACTTAAGATTTTTTTTTTTCTGAGTTTACATAAGTAACTATAAATCTTCTAAAGTATGAATTCTACATTGTTGGTTTGTTGTTTTTTTTTTTTTTTTTTTTTTTTCATATGAACCATTTATGAGCAGTTTCTTTATTTCCTCTGTGAATAGCTAGATCAATGATCTTAGATCACCTGAGCTTTCTGATTTTCCTAGATTGACCAGAGACTGAGGTTATGTTTACCTGCACAAGGAAGAGAGAGAAGGGAGAAGTTCTTGGTCTCTTCATCTGAAAACTAAAGGAATAAATCAGCCATGAGCGGCTGTAAATTACATCCTTTAGAATTTCAGCTGAAACAAGGAGCCCTAAAAATTGAGAGCCCAAATAAATCATAGGTGTAGCATAATAAAAGCAGAAAAAATGTGTATGCAATATGAATAAAAGGTATCAGTCCAGCACTGGAGTAAAATAATTATATCTTCTGAATTTCTCCTAGAGTGAATTTCATCAGTAATTCAGTATGCCAATTCATGATAATAAGTAAAATATACATGAGGAAGAGTGGGTTTGCCTGGATGTATGCTTGGATAGTTTCTAGCATCCCAAGCAAGATGGAAAGCTTAGTATAGTTATTTCTGCTTGGGTTTTTTGGTTGGTTGGGTTTTTGTTTTGTGTTTTGTTTTTGTTTTTGTTTTTGTTTTTGTTTTTTAATTCCAGTTGCTGGTATATCCATATCCCTCCCAAAAGACTACTAAATAAACATAGAAAAATAAGCAGGAAGATAATGCTGTGATGACTGTTTTCTTCAACTCTATTAGAGCATGTAAAAATTGTGCAAAAGGGTTCAGTGGCTCCTACTCTAGCTAAGGCTTGCTGTTTGAAGCACTGTTTTCATAATAGTCTTGCTGAAGTGCAAAGCCTAAATGAAGCTCTCCAGTGGGCTTGCTGGTGCAGGCACAGCTCTGGGATTTGAGCTGTTTTCCACTCTCCATCCCCGTTGCCTCAGCCTCAGCAGGATGAAAAGACCCAGGCTGAGGGGTGAGCTGACCAGCAGCTCTGCTGCAGGCACTGCACACGGCCACAGAGCACTTTGAACCAAATCCCACCTGCCAGTTTTCTCAACTGAGGAATAGTCACACTGCCCCAATTTCCATGGAAAACACCAAGGATCGATCCATTTGCTCAGAGTCCTGAGTGCAAGATGTGCTAAAAGCAAAGGCAGTGTTCACTGCAGTGTCAGCATGCCAACATACAGACTCCAAGAGCTCTGCCCTCTAGGAAGATTTTGATATAAACTGTCTCATTCCCCTTTGCCATGCCTAAGGAAGATGGATCACATGTTAATGACAGCCCCTAACACATTTAAAAGTGGAGCAGGTGCAGGTTCATTTTACAAGTATGAGAACATGAACCACAGACCACCCAACAGCATTTTATTATGAAGGATATCCAGCTGCTGCAAGTGGCTCCTCTACCACAGGAAACTTTTTTAAATTTCTCAGCTGCTTCTTTTACTTTTCAGCTATCACAGAGCATTGACAGAGAACTCCTTAATTCATTGATGATCCCTTGTGTACCCTCTCAGTCCCATTGTTTTTGCACAGATAATATTTCAGAGGTTAATTCAGAATTGTGATGGTTTGCTTTGCCTTGGTACAAGCCTCCCACTCAAATACCACATGTTCCTTGCCATTTTACCTTCATATTACTTGTTCTATGAACTTTAAAGTAAATTCAGCATTTTTACAGCCTGTTTTATTTGGAGAGGACTTTGAATTATCTGTTCCTGATGTGCATAACCATCCACAATGAACAGATCTACCAGGACAAGAAAACAAAAAAATGAGAAAGGATAAATAAACAAAGTCTACAAAGAGGTGTTATTGCTGTATGGCTATCAGTTAATGTTAAGAATTATTGTTTAGAAATTATTTAGAATTATTGTTTAGAAGAATTATGTTAAGAAAGCATAATTTTATCAAAAATTGTGAGAAAATTTTGACTTATTTAGATTAGACTGTCTCATTAAAATTTGAAGAATATCTGCTTTCAGAAAATATAAGAAGTTATTTTCTGTAAAAATAGCACAAAATGCCACATTAAAGCTTTAAACATGATATAAAGTTCAATTTCATTTAGAAACAAAGCTCATAAACATTCCAGCCAAAAATATTTTAAAAGACAGAACATATGAAGATATTATTGAATAATACACATCCCCCCTCCCACAACAGACTCAGGAAGCTAATTTAGACAAAATCTATTCCCTAGTGATAAAGGTTCATAGAATAATAGAATGGTTTGGGTTGGAAGGGACCTTAGAGATCAGCTAGCTCCAGGCCCCCTGCCATGGACAGAGAGAGTTCCACTAGACCAGGTTGTTCAAAGCCCCATCCAAGCTGGTCTTGAACAATTCCAGGGGTGGGGCATCCACTACTTCTCTGTTCAGCTTGTTCCAGTGCTTCTCCATGCTCACAGGGAAGAATTTTTTTTCCTAATATCTAAGCCAAACCAGCCCTCTCTCAGTTTGAAGCTATTTCCCCTTCTGTCACTTTCTATCCTTGTAAAAAGTCATAAGTTTATACCTATGGCCAAGAATGCATCTAACATATGTATACATGTTTAATTATTTCAAAAATGGAATTAAAAGGGATCAAAGATATATTTTTGAGCTGACATGGACTTTTTTTAGTCAAACATGAACACGATCCTTTGTTTCAGTTGGACTCATTTCACCTTTCCAAAAACATTTAGTAAATCAGAAATAGAAACATAATTACCCAAGCATTTAATTTCAAATTACCATTTCCATTTTGGAAGTGACATAATGTACAAAAGGGGAAAAACCTTTCCAAAATTAAGCAAATTGAAGGTTGTTTTCCCTTTTTCTTTGCACTCAACTCTGGGCTTTTGCAAACCTTACTAATTCCTGCACAGACTGTTTCTTGCAGGCTTACTCTGTCTTTAAGACCAAAGCCTTATTTGAAAGGTTATGCTTCCTTCCTCAGTTTTTTCCTGCAAATAAATGCAAGTATTTTAATACACATGTAAGTCAAAGGGGCTGGTACTGCCATTCCTTTCTCCTGTGCAATGCTAGGATTTACTGGATATCAATTTTAAAATGCTCTTACTGTGATACAGTCTACATTTTATTTTTATTAATTTTTAATGGTGGTTAGAAGTATCAGTTTCAAAAAATGTTTGTTATTATTTAATTATTACTTTATTTTTTATCTCATCCCAAGGTACTGCTGCTTCTCTGAATGACTAAAGCACATGGATATCACACTAGTCAAACAATCTCAGAAAACTTAATGGAAATCCCAATGACCAATATCAGTTAATCTCACCCAAAGTTTAGCATTTATCAGCAGAATTATAAGGAATCAACTTCCTCCTGAGTATCAATTTACAAAGGCCTACCAGTAAGCTCAAATATCCTTTTCTTGTGTGAAGTAAATATGATTTTACTACTTGGTGCCCTATAAGCATTCAGCAATATCTGTTATTCTATGACAGAATCTAACAAAAAGAACTGTGTGTTGGCAAGGGAAATGTTTTGGGGTTTTTTTTGTTGTTCCTGGTAAGACTACAGAAATAAAAACAAACTATTTTTTTTCAAGAAAAGGATGCAACAATAGAAGGAGCACAAAATATGTTACAAAAGAAATGTATAGCTACAGGAGAGATTGTTTTGAAACAAAGTGGAAATTATTCTGAGAATGACAATCTAAGATCCCATATTCTTTCCAGAATATTCTGTTCTCAGATAATGCTTTGTTTAAATGTTGGAAAGGCTTTGAAAATTTAATCAGGTGTGGAAAGAATGGAAGAAAAGGTCCAAAACCATGTTCTTTTGCTATTAAATGTTTTTGTCACTCCATGACTGAAGTCTCTGCAAACATGGTATAATCAGCTTGGGGCAGGAACACACCCCAGGAACAGTTCCCATCTTGAAATACTGTGACTGAAGAAGCATCCTTCTGGAAACAGACCCGATTTGCTGCAGAAATGAAGTCTCAAATTGCAATTTGCCTTTTACCAGAGCTAGCAAGACAAGACATATTTAGGAAGAACAGCTGGCTGCAGAGTGCTTTTTTTGCTCTTCATGTACTTTCCAATATAAAGAAAAGAGAGGAATGATTGTGAGAAATGTGAGGAACGATTTTGAGAAAATTACATCATGTACTAGGCTTTTTATTTAGGATTTCCTAAAAGATACTTGATTTCTATAACAGGACTTTTGTGGAATACTGTAGTTTTAATGTATGTATTAAGCTCATCACCATTTCATGACAAAACAACACCTGCTATTAAAAAAAAAAAAAGTTGAAAACAATTCCTTAAAGTGAAGATGATCAGACTAACATAAAATAAGCAAAAAAAAACCAAAAAAAAAATAAAACACTGCAAGGAATAGAAAGAGAGCACAGCCTAACAAAGACTGTTCTCAGATCTTTTTCCACTGTGTGGGGAGATGGGGGTGTAAGGATCTGCATGCACAGTCTACCCCAATTAGGTCTCAGTTTCAGTTAGGTCACTACATGATCTCTGTGATTTAATGCTAACTCCAGCACCATGGGAGTAGCAGGATATGTCAGACGAGAGGACAAGATCAATGAGCTGTGCTGGAAAGAGCTGCAGCAGCTGTTACTTGGCCCGAGGGCATTATTTATTTTTAAATGCAAATCCCAGAGTTGAGATAGAATGTGGCATAACTTTGATTTTTCCATTCTGCAGTAGGACACTGACATAGGATAGAAGTCACCAGTGCACAGAAATTCACCATGTCCTATCTCAGCCTTCCTACAGGAGGATGGATTTCTTGCCTTTCTTGGCACAATCCGAAATGTAGTGAAGTTTTGTGAGACACAGACCCACAAGGTCATCACAGACCTTTGTTTTGCTGCCCACAGCATTACACAAATTTAGAAGTTTTAAAAGAGGTAAGTAAAAATACTAAGATGATCATGAAATGCAGCCAATAGACATCCAGCACAAAAGGGAAAGATCTCAGCCCACCAGTTGCACTCTCTCTGGAAAAGATATCATAAGAAGAGGGACCTGGTATATTTTAGAGGGTCTCTCACACTAACTTGAAAGCTTGTTGCTAGGTTCTACTAGGAAATGAGTGGTTATAAGTATTAGCTGATGATAAGAAACTCTTTGTGTTCAGTGTGGTTAGCCAGAACAGCCGTTCGGAAGATCTCGCGCTGTTACGAGGAGTTAGGGTCCCTCCTTCTCCATGACGTTCCAAGTTGCCAACCCCTAAGATAGTGACGTGGGCACACCGTGGATATATAAGCGGGTGCTCACGGGAAATAAACGCACTTCACCGTTCGTCATATTGGTGTGACGCGTGTGTGTCCGACGGTAGTTGAGAGTCCGTCGTGGTCTCACTCTGAGCCAGGTCGCACTTGCCTTTACCGATTAGGCAACATAGTGGCGCCGAAACCCGGTCTGCTCCCCGGCACACGGGTCTGAGCGGCGGGCGACGGGTAGCACGCTGGGACGAGGAGACGACCGGAGCAGCAGGTCTGACTTCGGTGGGGAGGACGCTCCCGTACCACCGGGATGGAGAGTCTCGGGAAGGTAATTTCAGAAGTTTATGCACAGTGGGGAATTCCCTGTAAAGTATGTGACTTTACTACTGCTATTAGGCGGTTGTTAATGTTAAAAGTTATTGATCGCCCTGTCGACATTCTGCATTCAGAGTGTTGGGACAGGTGCACGGCTGCTCTCGCCGAGGACGTTATTGCGTCCGGCTCGAGCAAGTGCCTCAAAAGCTGGGGCAAAGTTAAAACTGCTCTGCAGAAAGCTCTAGAAGAGCAGGAAACTTGGAAAGCAGCCCAGCAATGTTTAAGAGCCGTTCCAAAGCTGGGTGTCGGAGCCGCGACTCAAACCGCTGCGGCTGACAATTTTGCAATCGCGGATTCGCGGTCGGACACTAACAACCTTTCGCCGTCGCGATCCCTCTCTCCAACCTCGACCCCCGCACCGAGTACTAACCCAGACCCACTTCCCCAGCGCGATAGATCCCCATTCCCCGATGATGGCGCTAATGAAATAAAAATAAGACCACCACCCTATGCCCCACAAAATGGCGCCGAAGGGGAGCGGGAGGGGCGGGAACAACGGCCGATTCCCGCCACAGACATGCGCAGCCCAGACCACGGGGAGGGGGGTGTGGCTTCTAACTGGGAGGGGGGGGACCAGAGCCCAATCGGATAGCGGGCCCTGAAAACTTTCCTTTTATGGCTAAGAAACCCCTACAAAAGGGGCGGAGCATGGCGGGTACGGTAACCGCCCACCAAAAATCCAGGGGGCGGAGTCCAAGAAAAAGGCACAGTCTGCCGGAAGGCCCCGATCATTCCACTTCCTCTCCATCGGAAAGTGAGGTCGAGGCAGGCCTGAGGCCTAGCCGGGACAGGTGGCACAGGCAGTCTGTATACAGACAACAACGCCTTTCCTGTGCTAAGCCCAGCTCCGATTCGGATTCCGATTCGGGCTCCGACTCGGATGCAACAGGCCACATCTGGGCATGTCACACTACCGGACTTACCCCTTGTGTGTCTATAAGACATTTTGATGAATTTAATGACCTGTGTGTTCAAGTCATTGTCATCCCCAGGATCTTGTACCACACAGATGATGAAGTAATGCTGCATTTTGAGACAGAGTCACTCCGAGTGAAACGAGAACTAGCCACCGCAGTCAGCCTAGCTGTACTGCTGACCCTCGGAGGAACAGGAGCAGCCACAGGTATCACGTCTTTGGCCACGCAGAAACAAGGCCTACAACAGCTGCAAAGAGCCATAGACGAAGACCTCCTGGAGATCCACAAAACCATCTTAAAGCTGGAGGAATCTCTGTTCTCCTTGTCGGAGATGGTCCTCCAAAACAGGCGAGGTCTGGAACTCTTGTTAATGCAGCAAGGAGGACTATGTGCTGCTCTGAATGAAGAATGCTGCACATATGTAAACCACTCAGGACTAATACGCAGATCCATGGCAGAGCTTAAAAACAGACTGGAGCGTCGAAGTTATGAGCTCCAACAACAAAACTGGTTCAGTTCCCTTTTTACCCAGCACCCATGGATTGCCCCTATAATTTCTACTTTGTTAGGACCTGTTGTTGTTATAATGTTCACACTCGTGTTTGGACCTTGTCTACTTAATAGAATTGCACAGTTTGTTAAAGCTCGTTTAGGTACCGTTGATATTATGCTCTTACAGCAAAGACAGTTAACCTAGACAGTTGTTAAGTCAGTTCGTTTACTAACAAGTTCATTTGCACGTTACTAACCAGTTGTTTACCCAGTTCAAATGTTATGTTCAAAATTTAATTGTTCATGGAGAGGGGGAAGATGTGGTTAGCCAGAACAGCCGTTCGGAAGATCTCGCGCTGTTACGAGGAGTTAGGGTCCCTCCTTCTCCATGACGTTCCAAGTTGCCAACCCCTAAGAGAGTGACGTGGGCACACCGTGGATATATAAGCGGGTGCTCACGGGAAATAAACGCACTTCACCGTTCGTCATATTGGTGTGACGCGTGTGTGTCCGACGGTAGTTGAGAGTCCGTCGTGGTCTCACTCTGAGCCAGGTCGCACTTGCCTTTACCGCTCAGGCAACAGTTCAGTCCTGAGGAAAAACACAAATAAAGCTGCTCCATTCAACACACTGATCCAGGGAGGTTAAAGAGTGAGACAACAGAAACAAATGAACAAAGGGCTTGAGTATATTTTCTCCTGTTCACCAAAAGGCTAAAACAGGTTAGATGGGAAAAATAAAACTACCTCAAGTGGCTGAGAGAGCTATGCACAGTGTGACCAAAAACCCTCATCATAAATTTGTCTTTAGCCTAGCCTGGTACTCTGTGGCAAAATGGGTCATGCAAATAACTGAAGAGACAGAAACATCTTCTTAGCTTTACCACAGCTGATTTTACTCTCTGTCTCCCCCCTCATCCTACTCAAGTTTCTGCAGTTTTTCTCCCAGTGTTACTCCCTTTGCTCTCAGGATATTTGCTCTCATGGATATCCATCAGGCTGAGTTTCAGCTTCTCTGCCCTGACTCTCTGCCAGTGACCAATTCTCTCCAGTCCACATGGAGCCACCCCTGGATCTGGCAGAAAACATTATTAATTGATGGCCCTGAAACTTCTCCCACCAGCCAGGGCAGGGTGATGGGAACCATGGACAGGGGAAGCTCATCCTCTGTGACACTCCTGGGCACACAGTATGGCTGTGAAGAGCTTCCCCCTCATCTCAAGAAGGTTTCACTGTCAAAATGCATCTGAGGAGCCTGAACAGAAGATGTAGCTGTGCTAATAAGGAAAGGTCACACTGTCCTTCCAAAGTGGGTGTCAGCTGAAGCATTCATGGCTCATTGGGATACTTGCTCATGTGAAATGGGATTAGTGAATACTCCCATATCTCACAGAGGAATTTGTCAATTTTCAAGGATAATTTAAAGATATTTTGATTATATGAAAAAAAAAAAAAAACCCAAACCAAACAAAAAAAAACCCCAAAAAAAAAAAAAAAAAACAAAAAACAAAACAAACAAACAAACAAACAAAAAAAAAACAAACCAAAAACAAAACAAAACAAAAAAAAAAAAAAAAAACAACAAACCCAAACCAGAAAAAAACCAAAACCACTTGATCCTCTTCTCCATGAGAGTTTCTGGGAACAAACACATTTTCCCATTTTTTTACTGAACATTTCCAGAGGAGATAAGTTATCTGACCTGACAACAGGGACAACAGGGAGAAGGTACAGTCAATAGTTTGGAGAGCAAGTAATCAATGTTGTACCCTTATTTAATAACCAATATACAGTAAATATCTGCCAGCTGCAGTGATAACATTCACTTACACTGAAGATAACTCATACAAAATGCCAACTACTCCTCAATTTAGGAAACCAACAAAATGGTCTCAGTCCAGATAATTTGTTTTCTATCAATCAGTTTGGCCTTTCTCTTTCTTAGTTTAGTGCACTTGTTTCACACTCAAACCATGCAGAGCTTTCTAAATATCACGTGTTTACCAATTCACAGGAATATTCACAAAGGGAATGAGACCAAATGTCAGCTGAAATGATTGGGAAGGTTTGATATTTATCTCTAAGGAGACAGACATTTGTTGTTGGCTACTTTTAAACCAGACAGGGAATGCTGAACAAGCCATGACAGGCACTTTTTTGTCTTGACTTTTCCTTTTGCCATTTGACTGCTCATTGTTTTCATTCTGTACTGAAAGGGCAGATAGATTTTTTAAAGTCTGTTAACTGAGGGATCTAATATAAATCCTGCTGCAGCCAATTCTTCCTTTCTAGCACCCATACAGGTGCTGCTCTCTTGCTGATATCACAGCCTATCCATCCTGCCACTGCAGCAGAGGATGTGGCATGTTTAAGACATCCTCTTTTCCTCTCCTGTTCTTAGTTTTTATCTTTAGACTCTAACAAAAGGAGGATTACTCATTCTGACAGACATGTACACTAAAGCTTTTCTGAGAAGCTTAGACATGACAAAAGGTAACTGGTGCCATTTTGAGCCCCCTTACTCCTCAGCCTGTTAAAGCAAATTGCTCCTCTAGAGGCTGAAGAATAAAAATTCCTTACTTCTCCACCAATGCATGTATCATCTCCAGCCTCAGTCGTGCCTGGTCACCACAATCCACGTGACTTGATTAGATTTAGGTTTTTCATAGTCCTTCCTTCTCCCACCCAAGTCAGCTCAAACTCTACAGTCCCAAGTGGACAACTGCAGCAATTTGTCTGAGTCCTGCACATAAAGATCTATGCCCTACCTCTTCTGGCTCCAGGAAGAGTCACACTGGTGATTTTCTGCACCAGTGCCACACACGTGCTTTCCAGGATTTTCACTGCAACATCAGCTCTATTAAAATAGACATGATGCTTGCAGACATCGTGTGCTTTCTCTTGATTTTATCCTTAATCCAGCTTCTGTCCTGCTCAGAACCTGACTTGCTATGCACTGGGATCACCAGCCCTACCTCCCACCTTCTGACCAACCATTGTCCAGGACCCTGGATTTATTGCTATTCCAAGACCCTCTCCTTACCTCACCTCTTTCCGCAACCCACAGTGGCAGCAGATCTGCCAGAGGATTAGAGACCTGTTTCTTCTTGAGTTGTGATTAGCAGAAGCCTCCTAAATGCTCCATTATATTATAATGCTGCTTATATTATCGCTGCAGTTATCCCTTCCTACCTGCTGTTTTTCAGCTGCCATATCCTCTCAGTGCATAAGTTTTCCATAGCTGGAGAAATGATTTCAAGAGCAACCTCTCAGAGGCCTTGATACTTCACAGCACTTGTTGCCAAGATACCCCTAGAATAATCCCTTTGGGTGAAATAAATTGGTTTCCAGGTAAGGCTTGGCAGGCAAAAGTTTTCTGGTCCCTTGAGTCAAAATGACAATATCTACAGTTTCCTTGTCCCAAACTGAAGGTATGCTGCAAGCCTTCTAATGAGCCAGAAATGTTTAATTCCAGTTCAACTCAGAGATTTGCTTGTCCTTTAGCAAAATGGGATTTTACCATCAAGTTTCATGTGAATTATTTTCAGTTTTCATACAAAATGAATGAACTGGAAGGAAATAATAAAATTTCTCTTCCAGAAATTATGTAAGATAAGGTATTCTAGAAATTTTGCCCCTACAGTTTTTTAGTCAAGAAATTTATAAGATTGATCATTTCCCAATCATGTTTCTGTCTGTTAAAAATATTATTTCCTGCACAAAAACAAAAACATTTATACTGGAAAACTCCCACTCAGCTCTGCCTTCTATATAGGTCAATAGTGATTCTGCATGGGGGCAGACCCTGACAGCACATCTTCTCTTTTCTCCCATGTTTTCAGAGCAGTTTTTTTTTTTTAACTGAAAAGATGTTTTCTGACTTTTACTGCTGCTGCTCATTTTATATGCTGAAGTTGGTATCCTGGATTTGCCACCCATGTTTTTCCATAAAGATGAGGATATCATCACAGACCCATATCATGGGTAAGGCAAAGAAAATGACAGGAAGAGAGAAAAATCAGCAACAATGTCATATAAATACCCTGAAGTAGGGTGACAATTGCTGATCCAGGATGCAGAAATAGTTCTAAATAACACAATCTTTCCCCAGTCTTCCATGTCACATCATTGTGGGCCATCTAATGACATATTTACATATGTTAATTTCATGCCAACGTTCATCACTGACCCATGCAGGAGTTCCTAGAATAAAAAGTGTCACTTACAGGCTTTCCTCTCTCTCTGCCTCCCAGTGGAGCTGAGTTGGGCAGAGACAAACAGCTGGCCCTTCACTGCAGCACTGCATCACACTGATTTGTCATTTGTGGGTTTGTTGTTATTCCAGTGCACTCAGATGAAACCTTGCCTTTTGTCACAAGTTTCAGTTGATAACTGGGAGCTGTTCAGCCCCTTGCAAGCACATGTGGCCTCTGGACACTGACAGAATAAATCCCAGCCCTTGGTGAGATCCTTAGTGGCTACAGTCAAATTCTGCATGGTAAAAGCAAAGGAGGGAAAGGGAATACAAGCAATGGCCTATTTGGTGTTGGGCAGTAAATTCCAGAGTCATCTGGACTGGTTTGAAGGAGCCACAGATATCTTCCTTCAAAAAGAGTGTTACTGCTTTTCAGTTCAGCACCTAGGAGATAATTAGGCTCTCCACAAAAACAACCCCATGACAGCACACTAGGACAAACATGAAGAAAGTAAGGCTGAGTGCCCAGGCCAGAAAAAAAAGAGACTGAGCACACTGTTGGAACAAATTACCCCTCTTCTCCCACAGGTGATCTTTGTAGGTCAAGGCAGAAATGCATTAGCAATGCAAAATGGGATTTGGGAGTGAACAGGCGCTGTCATCATCCCCTGCCTCCCCTCTGTGAGGGTGGGTAGCAAATGCAGCCTCAAGGGCTTTCAGTCCACAGCCCCTCAGCAGGGAGTCAAGTCACTTGAAGAATATTCCCACCTACTGCCGGTTAAACCTCGATAATTTTGAATCAGCCTCCCGTTATGCTTTTTGCCCACAAGTACAAAAAAAAAAAAAAAAAAAAAAAAAAAAAAGGAGTGGGGGGAGGGGGCGGATCAGGATCAGGTGGGTCTCTAATCATTACATTGCAAACTTGAGTCAGTGGTCAGATTCCTCAGCAAAGAGGGGAGCAGAAGCACTCTGACTGGGATTGCTGGGAGCTGTCAGTCAGAGTGGAGGCTAGGGGGCAAGGCTACACATGCCATTTGTACTTCCCAATGGTCAGTAATGGCCCAATTGTAAATTTAAGCAAGAAGCACCGAAGCTGAGAAGTGTAGCATGGGGCAGAGAGCAGCAGCAAACAGGGGCTCTGAGGCTGGGTCACATTTCTCAGCTCTTGGGGTGCACCAAGGGGAGCCAGCTTGCCTGCATGCCAGTGCCCTACACAGCCAGATACTGGGGACACCTGGTCCAGAGCCACCCTAAAGAAACCAGAGCTGTGCTGGGGGAGCAGAGCAGACACTGCCTCTGATCCAAGAGGTGCTGCAAACCTTTGGTGGGTTTCATGGGTTAAAATAGCATGAATTTTTGCTAACTGTCTCCTGGCATTGCTTGTTTTTTGCATCCCTCTCTCCCTGAGAGTTAGAAGCAGCCCCAGGAAGGTGTGGAGCCCTCGCTGGCGCGGCAGCTCCGAGCAGAGCGCGACAAGCACTCTGTAGTGCTCAAGTGGTGATCTGTGGGCAGTGCAAACTCACCACTGACACACAGCAGGCTGTAAACAAGGAGACTGCAACCAGCCTGAAACACGGCTAGAGTGGAAGGAATTCTTGGTCTCTCTTTTTTCTCATCACAAGCCTAAATTTGCCTTAGTACAGCCTCTGTACGCAGCAAGGTCCAATAAGAAATTGATCCCCTGCATGGGAATGTTTCCTCTTTCTGAAGGAACAGAAAATCCCCTTGACAATTGTGCTGCTGGACTTACCCATGCTGAACATTGTATTATAAAGTTAAGAAGTGTCAATTTAATTAACTGTGACTTTATAGACTTAAGCGACACTTACTGTTTCCCTCTCTCTTCTCATCAAAAGAGTTTTTCTGTCATAGTAATCCCAAAGATGGAATAGATAAACCTTATTTCTCTTAATATCTCCATGGCACTGCCCAAAAATACTGGATCAGGCAGTCTGAAAAGAAAAAAAATATTCTTGCTTTAAATCACTATTACTCATCTCTTCTGTGTAGGCAGGAGTTACCCAGTTCAAGAACCCTTCCTTACATACACTACCCCAACTGACCATTTTACATTTCCAGTTACTGATCTACCATGCTGGGACTTGTTGACTTCACTGCCAATTTTTTTTTTTACCCCATTAGTTCCTTTCTTTTATTCAGTCACTCACTTGCTTTGTGCCCCAAACATGTGCATATGCCCATGCAAGTCAGAGACTCAGTTTCCATTTTGCTGTATCTTGTACTGTGCTGCCACTTAGATGCTTCCCCCAGCCCAATTCTCAGTACATTTAGTCTTGCTGAGAGCATATATGTCTGCTGACGTCAGACAGAAATGACATAGCAGATACCTGTTTGTGCACCCCATCCCCCACAGCCCACCTGGCCAGTTCTGGGCACCCATCACCAGTGGCATCGCCCTACCAAGAACAAATCCTCTGTCTGCAACAGCAGGCACTGAACTGGGTGCCCACTGCCCCTCCACATCCCTCACTCCCTTCCCTTCCCTAGCTGCTCCTGTGCCTTCTGTTTCTTAAAATGACATTTGCCAGGGTTCTCACACTTTTACCCTCTGGTTTTATACACAGCAGAGTTGATCTGTCCAGCAAAGTTCTTCCTAAGCTTTGTAGGACTTACTAATTCCTCAGAAAGCTGAAACTGCTTTCACAGCTTTACTCTATTCCTCAATTCTTCCTTTATTAGAAACCAAATTATTATCCTTTCTTTTAAGCATCTTTCCAATCCCTGTTTAAGGACTATCATAAAAATTCCTATCGACTCTTAAAAAAACTGGTTTTAAGGTGCATTTTCATACCATGATAGGCAGAAACCAAACTGAGATCCATCACTCTACATGAAAAATCCTATCTAAGCTAACATGAAAATGGGAGGTAAAGTTATATATTTCTCCAATGCTTTAAGATGCATGACTGAGACATTTTTTGCCATCAGAGGCAGGTGTCTATAAAATGTTTTGGGTACATATCTATATATAGTTTTTTTATAACTACACAGTACATACTACATAGGAAAAAAACCTTGCACTTACCTTTGAGAAGTAACATTTATCCCAGGTTTGGTAAAATAGTCTCAGAGAGGCACTTAGACCTTCTTTCTATTCCATGCATCCTTTTTTCAAAAGAAAATAGAATCAGAAAAATCCCAGTTGATCTCTAGCACACCAAAATGCAGACAAGATTGTTTGTCAGATGCAGCCTGATTCAGTGAAGTCCGAGCGTGTCAATCCCTGAGACTCCTTGTTCAGTAATATCCAAGCACAAAAAAAGGAAAGGAGAAAAAAAAAAAGAAAAAGAAAGATAATTTTAAAAAGTGAATAACTTGTTCTTTTCCTGTATGATTTAAAAAACCCAGTCTTGGAGGACTAAGCAGGCTGCAGGCTTTTTGAGCATTCTGATCCTAGTGCATCCCAGGGTAAGACACGCATTTCAGTACTGCAAGTCCAAGTTCATACAAGCAAGCCCAGGTTCAGTGTGTGCTGGGGTGGGGGGCTGAGCTGGACTGCGGGGGGAGAGAGGCAGGGAGACACAGACACACACAGCCACGCAGGGAGGGAAGGAGGAAAAACAGCAAAGTGGAGTGATCTCACAAAGTGCTCTAGATGGCAGAGCCTGCACGGCTTGTGAGACAAGCAGCGTGCACACACCAGGAAAAAAAAAAAAAAAAAAGGAAAAAAGGGGAAAAAAAAAAAAAAAAAGATAGAGAGTGAAAAACCCGAGAGAACTAGCAGGCAGCTTCAGGAATCTCTTCTTACCTCTTCTGATGGTGCAACAAACAGCAAGTGCTTTGTACTGCATAGGAATCCGTGCAGGCACGACTCAGTCAGACCCCTCACCTCTGAAATAAACAGATGTGTGGCATAGGAAAGGGAAGAAAACCAGAAACCAGATGACACAAGGGCACAAAAAGAAGCTAATAAACAAGTAAAAGTGTCAGGGAGGAGTCCTAAGTGGGCAGGAGGCAAACAGTTGGTATGGAAAGAAGCATCCAAACAAAACTCCTGGTCCTAACAGAGAGTGGCTCTGTAATTATGTGGCAAAGCACTGCCCTCTAAGCCATTGCATAAGAATAGAAACCTAAGCTGTGTAGTCACAGCCTGACATGCTAAATCCTCACGAGCTACACTCAACATTTGTCAGTAGAAAGCCTGTCAGTCCTCTGGGGGCGGAGGAAGAGGAGGGAAGAGAGGAGAGGAGAGGAATTTTACTGCAAAATGCATAAGCTGCAGTTGCAAAGAGCTCTCAGGTGGTGCCGATGCTGGAAACCTTATAGTGGAAGTCATATATATCTGTATCAATGTAGGAAAAGATAGATAAAAACCATATGTGCTGCTTAGGAACACGGTTTAGTGGTGGATTTGGCAGAGCAGTGCTAACAGTTGGGTTTGATGATCTTGAAAGTCTTTTCTGAAAGAAAACCATCCTATGATTCTAATAGCACTGTCAGATACATTCTATTTAACACTGGAAACAATTTTCCCTTGCTGTGTTTTAGAAACTTAAATGACAAAGAGAAGAACATGTACAGGGGTTGCCCACATTAAATAATATTATTTCTAATGCTGATAGCAAAAAAGTAATGGCAGTTCTCCCTTTGCACTGAACAGTATTGCAATGTCTAAATAAAACTTGAACTGAGGTAAAAGAACTCATGAAGATTGATCAGCCTTTCCAATGTACTGGTGGATTCCTCTCTCCAGCCCTCCTGACACAGACACACTCATTTTCTTCTGCCTCTCCTGGTTGAAGAGGCTCCTAGACAGAGCCAGGGAAAAGATGAGCACTGACTATAAAAGAGGAGGAAAAAAAATCCATCTTGTTCAACTTACTACACACAAGTATCAATATATCAACAGAAAGAACAACTAATAATGCACATGGAAGGAAAAAAAAAAAAAAACAAAAAAAAACAAAACCACCAAAAACCCTCATTAAAATACCCCAAGAAAATAGTATCATTTTGCAGTGGAAATTTACCTGAAAATTGTGGCCCTGGGTCACACCTATGCTCCATTTAATCCAGTGTCCTGTCTCTGGACAGTGATCAGCACTACACACCCCTGAGGAATCTGAATGAGTTTGTGCAGCCTGTGCTCGACAGCCAGGGCTAACCTGTTCATGGGCAAAGCTTCCCCTTAATCCCTGTTCTTTAAAGATTAGTTAATGCACTGAGGCATGAGCAGTGGAGCAGTCTCCTTCTGCACATCCAGGTTAAATATGTAAGCTCTGATTCTGAGGTCCTTTGTATTTGGTGTAAAGTGCACCTCTTAAAGGCACTAGAGATCTAAAGAGTAAAAACTTGTGATGCTTTGTAAACATCTCAGTGTGAAAAGGCCAAGAGTTCAGAAAGAGCTGCAGTATTTCAGTCTGAAGGGTAAGAAGTATATTTTTCTAGCCTCATCTAGCCTAGTTACTCTCCTCATTTGCTCCTTCCTCCCAGTGAAAACATCACACGTTCTTCAAGAGTCTATCAGTGCAGGTAGAGGAACCAGGTCACCCAAACGATGTGCAGGTATCAAATCTGGCCCCTTGAAAGGCAGACCAGACTGAACTGAAAAGTTTGAAGATGTTTTTGAGGATGACTGCATAGAAGAATACATGGGGTTTTCGTGGAGGGCAGGTTCTGCTGAGCTTTAGATCCCTCACAGTTCCAGTCTGGCTCGTTCAGCCTTGGCTCTGTGTGGAGCTGTGCTGAAGGGCTCTTCTTGAGAGGAAGGCCAAGAGTTGTCAATAATCTTCCTGGGCACTGAAGCAAGTGGCCTGGCCAAAGGAAGACCTGAGAAGCTGAAAGCTGCCAAACTGGGCCTTGAACTGTCAAGAAATTACTTCATTTTATTATGAAACAGGAACTTAAAGAGCTAACTTTGAACATAAGTCCTGGGAATCTTGGGCCAAGCATATTGGCTAGGAAATCAAATCAAAGCTCTGATCGTGTCAGTGCCTCATAAAATAAATGTCAGTGCATCACAGACAGAGAAGACATCTCTTAGTGACATCAAGAATTAATAATAGACTCTGAGACTAGCGTTTCAGAGTCTGATTTGAAAGCAAAAGAGAGAAAGTGTACTCTGTCAATGCACTCCAAGAATCTTCCAAAAATCTTTCGCCAGCTACAGTTTTGACAGTGAAAACTCCCAACGGAAAATAAAAGTAAAATCACCCAAAAAAGATTTACATGAGTCTGTGATATTGTAGGTCCCCAATGTGTGAGGCCAGGGTGCTTTTCAGCTTTCTGTGATGCCCTTCAGAATTTAATCAGAATTCCCTGGCATTTTCCCCTCAGCTTCCCCTCTTCACTAACCATCCCTGGTATTTATATATTGTTTTGCTCCCAAGTAAGGAGCTTCTCAGTGAATCAACAGCTTTCTTTCTTGGTCCTTCTGGCAGGTTACCACTTCCTCTCATCTCTTTTACTCAGGCCTCCCCTCCCTCCAGTCCTGCCGTAGTTCCCAGTCAGCCACCAAGGGTGTTCAAGCTACATCTGCTGTTATTTCCACCTCCACAGAAACCCCATCAGAGCCAAAGAGCCACAAGAGAAGTTTCATTCTGCCTGGACTGTGATTATCTCACAGGTCCACAGCACTCACTCCTAGGAAGAACTGTCGAGGTTCCATCTTCCATTCTTGACTTAGATCTAGGAAATACATGAGAGAACAGAATTACAGATGGCTAACTTTTGCACTGTGAATCTTGCTGAGCAGCTGGAGTGATGCAGGAAATCCTGTTCCCCAACAGAATGCATAATTTCTCTGTGAAAAAAACTCATAAAAACTCATAAAATCCTTAAAATCACATTAATACAGGTTTTCTTGAACAGTGTCAATCACTGGAAAGACCCATCTTGACACAGAAATTATGTAATGGAAACCCTCTCCTTTGACAAGCAGTGCTAGATATAACATCAAAGCCCAAGAAGACTAAACTAGTATAGCAGAGCAAGACAAAAATAAAATTGAGATGTTTTTGAGACTTCCAGGACAACTTCACCTTCTACAAACACCATTCTCCTTTCAGAGTCTAGCAGAAGAAGCACTGAAGCCTTTGGCCATCTGACTGACAGTACAATTTAGGATGTGCTTGTGGGCACTGGTGATTCCTGTCTCCTGCTGGCCACTGTCAGCAGTGGCTCACATGACTGTCTAATCAACGGCTGCCAATCAATTTTACTGATAGAAAGACAGTCTAAAAAACCCGTGGTCTGTGGCCCTAGTGATGAAAATAATTGTCAGGAGCTGAACCCAGCAGCTTTCAAACATTGGAGGTTTGGGGAAAGACTGTATAGTTCTTGGGTGTTGTACAGCTCAGCTCTTTACAAATCATTGAATATCTGTTTACACATGTATATGCCAGCACAAAATCTCCTTCTCACATCCTCCACCCACACATCCCTCTGCTTTTAAAAGCAGTTTCAGCCAACAGACAAACTGAATATGCTTGTTTTCTGTTTCTTGCATCTTAGCATGGGAGCACTTAATCCAAATTTCTAGAGCCAGACATCCAACAGAGACCAGGCACTGTTTTACAGTGCAGTGAAAGGAAAAAGGGTTTTGAGGGTATTAATGAGACAAAAGCATCACAGATGGTCCCTTTTACAATATGCTGCTATAAAATGCATAGACTAATATCACAACTAAAATATGAGGATCAACTTCATTAAAATACTTCAGCAACTCCACAAAAACCTTTCATTGTCCATCTTGCAGCTAAATGCAGAAGGGTTTCCAAATATAAAAAAAAAGTTATTTCAGGTCATAGAATAAATTATATATTCATAATCTACTCCATTCTAAGCATTCATCTCATCTGGAATAACCAGGAGACTTGTGCTAACCTTAAGAGGACCCCCTGTAACTTTGTAGATGCTCTGAAAGGAGGTCAGTATGGTATTTTTGTCCCAGGGTTATTATTCTTTCCAGGTTCTCCCTTTACAAGAAGGAAAATCCTTGTACTTCTATTTTGCATAATCACATGTCCAGCTGAGTGAGTAAAATTTAATGCCCTTTGATTGATAGGTTAAGACCAGAAGGGATCATTATGGCCATCTCATTTGACCTTCTGCATAACCTCAGTTACAGAAATCCTCTCTGTGGCTCCTGCATCTATCATCACAATATTGGATGATGCAAAAATATATATTTTATAAAGGCAGTCAATGATTAAATCTTGATTTAAAGATTTCAAGTGATGATGTATTCACTCCCTACTCTCTTTTTTAACTGCTTCTATTTTTAAAAAATGACCACACCTGATTTTGTTGCTCAAAAGACTTTGGTATGCTATCAAAACTTCAATAATTATGAATTACAGCTGGGAATCTCCTGTTCAGAAAACTCAGAATTAGGAATAGCAGAAGTTTTTCCCATCCAAATGGACTGGTTCTTCTGGGGACAATGAGTGCTATTTGAGACCAGTGTAA